>NW_006778983.1:625751-692876 GCF_000442215.2 Lipotes vexillifer | reverse complement strand
TTCCCTACCATGTTCTTAACTGACTCCCTCTGTATAGGTGCTGATACATACACTTCACAAGGTAGTTTTTCAAAAATCCTTTCCTGTTAGTGTTTGGGTGTGGCCTTAATTAAACAAACCTAACGTTCATCACTCTTTTCTTCCAGTTTTGCTTGGCTGTTCTCATCCTCCTCCAGCATTTTACCCATTTGCGAGAAAGTGTTATGAAAGGTGAACTTACTCCTTGCCAGAAAGGAAGAGCAATGCATTTCCTCGCCAGTAGAAACACATAGATGAGTCATGTTCACAGCATAATTCTTTCCTGCATATGTATGTTACTGAAACATTTTCTTGCCAGCCTTTAAATGCTTTTTTGTGTATTTAGTATTATCTGTGAGAATCTGGAGGACTAGTTAGCATTAAGGTCTGAGCTGTTATTTTTCTTACTTTATTTGCTGTAGTGGGATGAATGAAGTCTCTACTGAGAAAATAGATGAATTGGACAACGTTATGTTTGGACATAGTTTTATGAAGACCCGGCTACTGTTACTCCTTAAACTTATTACTAATTGAAGCATCCTCCATACACTGTACCTTGGGACCACACAGACTCTTACACTTGAACTTAATATGGTAGAAGTTTGACATAAAGCACACTGATTAATTAAAGGCAGTTCTCTTTAAGATTTTATTTCTGGCTACTGGAACTCACTAATGTTTACTTTGATGATTCTGTGCAGAGGAATCTAACTTGGAATGACTGATTTTGACTCCTAGCTTAGGCAATTTGAATAGAAAATTCTGCAGTAATATGTAAAGGTAAATTTGTTCTATGTTTTTTTAGACTCCCAATCAGTTTAAAAATGTACTATATTGTGAGTTTTCTTTTTTTGTTTTATATCTGTATTATCTCAACCAGAAATGTATATAGTTTCTTAATCCTTATATTGACCTTTACTCTCTGCTCTAGACTATAAATTTGAAATCAAATGTTTAATAAATTAAGGCTCTAGAATGGGCTACTTACTGTTTCTAGAATTTTTGTATTAGAAAATCTAAAGAATGTTCAGCCTAAAATCTAGAATTAGATCTTCCTTTCCCTCCTCCCTTTATCTCTTCTTGTCCTTTCTTTCTCTTCTCTTTCTTTCCTTCCTTCCTTCCTTCCTCCTCTCATTCCTATATTCTTTCCTTTCTATAAATACTATGTGCCAGTCACTGTTCTAGGTGCTAGGGATAAAGCAGTGAATATAACAAAGTACTTGCCCTTATGGAACTTCCTTTCGAAAATTAGGTTTATGGAAGTATTATTTACATGCAGTAAAATTCTCCACTTTTAAGTGTACAGTTCTATGATTTTTTTTTTTTTTTTTTGTGGTACGCGGGCCTCTCACTGTTGTGGCCTCTCCCGTTGCGGAGCACAGGCTCCGGACACACAGGCTCAGCGGCCATGGCTCACGGGCCCAGCCGCTCCACGGCATGTGGGATCTTCCTGGACCAGGGCACGAACCCGTGTCCCCTGAATCAGCAAGCGGACTCTCAACCACTGCGCCACCAGGGAAGCCTTATGATTTTTGATAAACCTATACACTCATGTAACTAGCATAACAATCAAGTTACAGGAATTTTTCCATCACCGAAAAAGTTTCCTCAGGCTCCTTTGTAGTCAGACCCTCCAACCACCACCAGTCCCTGGTAAACAGGAATCTGTTTTCTCTCTCTTTAGTTTAACATTTTCCTGAATGTCGTATAAATGGAATCATTTGGTATGTAGCCTTTTGTGTCTGGCTTTTTCTACTTAGCATAATGCCTTTGAGATTCATCCATGTTGTTGGAGGCATCAGGAGTTTGTTCTTTTTATTCCTGAGTTAAATTCCATTTTATGGATGTACAACAATTTGTTTATCTGTTCACCATTTGATGGTCATTTGGGTTGTTTCCAGTTTTGGGTGATTATGAATAAAGCTGCTGTAAATATTCACTTATGGGTTTTTTTTTTTACCTACTTTATGGGTGTATGTGAATATATGTTTTAGTATCTTTTGGGTAAATACCTAGGAGTGGGACTGATGTGTCCTATTTTAAGTATTTAACTTTATAAGAAACTGCCAAACTACTTTCCAAAGTGGCCAAATGGTTTTGCATTCCCACAGGAAGTGAATGAGAGTCCCAGCTGCTTCTTGACTCTGCCAATATTTGGTGCTGTAAGGTTGGCTTTGCTTTTGTTTTAATTTTACTTTAATCATTCTACTAGGTGTGTGAGGTTATTTTTTTATTGGAAAGCATCAGTTCTTTGCCCAGTTTAATCAGCGTTGGTATTTTTCAATCTCCCACATTTCCTGGTAGATTTAAGAGAGTCCATCAAATTGTGGCAAAGAGAGGGGCCCAACCATTCTACTGGTGGTTCTAACTGTGGCTTCTTTCCTGTGGTGTCCAGGCAGACCTTTGCCATTCACAGGTTCATCAAGCTCTGCTGGGTATCTGGAAGGCATGTTCGTGCATTGGAGTGGGGAAGTGGGTGAGAAAAGCCTCTTATTAGTATGTTTCTGATTACAGCCAAAGAGCTTGGGGAATCCCTGAGAAGAGCTTTGTTCCAGGATGACTAATCAGGATGGGCTGCTGGTGAGGAGACTGGAAATCAGGAGGTAGTGTAGGAGGGGACTCAGGAACCCAGTCCTGAGGTCACAGGGACCTGTATTAGGTTGTAGTATTAGTAAAGGCTGGATAGGATTTTTTTTTTTTTTTTTTTTTTAAAAAGGATGGATAGGATAAAAGTGTAATCTAAATTAAAAGCTGAATATTGGGGTGAGAATAATAAGGTGTTGATATGCTTGAAGTTTCACATTTAAAGAATGAGAAAAAGCATTCCAATATCAAAGGGAAACAGCATTTTACAGAGTCCTCATCTTACTAAATCCAGTGGTCAGGAAATCCTCCACTTGAGTTTTACTTAACTTATCACCAGCATTGACACAGGTCAGTTGACGCACCAGAGAGCCCTTTCTTCTCTTAACCTTAAGATACTACTCCTTCTTGAATCCCCTTCTGCGACACTGTTTGCTCTTTCTCGTTCTCCTTTGTTGATTCCTCCTTATCTCCTCCACCTCTGAATATTTATATCTCTAGCCTGAACCTTTTTCTTGAACCCAACTTGCATATCTAACTACCTACCTAACACTGCTGTCCTGGTGTCTAATAGGCATCTCAAATGTAACATCTCCACAGCCAAACTCCTGGCCTCCATAATCCCAAACCTGTGTCCCCCTGCAGACTTCCTCTTTTCTTCTAAACGCTCAGGCTCCAAACCTAGAGATCAGCCTCGACTTCTCTTTCTCTCACATGTCCATCATCTCCATCAACATTTGCTTTTGGCTTTACTTTCAAAACATGCCCAGCATCTGACCATTTCTATCTGCCTCTGCTTACTACCACCCTAGGCCAAGTCGCCTACTCTTTAAGCCTATTTTCCTCACCTGTAAAACGGAGATAATAACAATAACAACAATGTCTTTTTCATAGAATTCCACAAAGAATAAATCAGTACAGTATCTTGCACACAGTAAGCACTAAATAACTGTTATTTATTATTTCTGTAACTTACAGAAAGAGGTATTCCCCATCAGAAAGCACATAAAGGTACATTTCAAAAAAATTGTCCCTCTTCCCTGGTCCCTACTTTGGATCTACAATTTTCAGTTGCTCTCTTGTAAGGATCTGACTGTTTACACCGTGACAGTTTGTGGTTTGGTTGAGGGAAGTTGCACAACGTACTCTATTTATGCTGACCGTTTAAAAAGTTTCTCTGTTGTTACAGGGAATTGAATAGTTTTGAATAACGTAAAACATGGCTTAAAACTGGGAATTTTGGGGTTACTGAGAAGAGCTCTAACCTTTCTAAATTGTTGTTCAGCAGTTCTTTCTGCTTTGAGTAGAATGGGAAAGGCTTTCCGTGGGTAGCCCATTCTTCAGATTGTAGAGAATAGAACATGTGATATTTCTTGTCTCCTTTATTTTGCCTCTAAAGTGAGGCTTCTAATCCTTACACTGGATGTTCCTTTATTAAAAACTGGAAGGTAGGGGTTTCCCTGGTGGCGCAGTGGTTGAGAGTCCGGCTGTCGATGCAGGGGACACGGGTTCGTGCCCCGGTCCGGGAGGATCCCACGTGCCGCGGAGCGGCTGGGCCCATGAGCCATGGCCGCTGAGCCTGCGCGTCCGGAGCCTGTGCTCCGCAACAGGAGAGGCCACAGCAGTGAGAGGCCCGTGTACTACAAACAAACAAACAAACAAAAAAACTGGAAGATGGTTTTATTATCTATTGTTTGATATAGAAACTTATTTAGGGAGAACTTTTTTTTTTTTTTTTTGTAATTAACCATAGTTATCGAGAAAGAGAAGCTATACATTTTCTTATTCAAACTCCCTTAACCTTTTCATCCCGAAGATATGAGGTTTAGATTTTGTAAAGATGTCCCACATAAATGTTCTGTTGGCCACTAAAAAAGTCTTTATTATTGATTCATTATCCTTAGGATATAGGTTGTTTTTCTGGTCATGATTTTTACACATACAAAGAAGAATGTTCACACAAACTTTCTCTCAGGTCTTCATGTGAAAACTGACCGCCTATTAGAAGAGGCTGACCAGGATGTGAGACACAAACTCTAGCCACTGAAAGGAAAGCTAACTGGCGATGAAAGCAGTCTGTATCTAGCTGGAGACAGCAATGTAGGGCTGTGTTCACTCTAACAACATCTAACGTGTGGTAGTCAAATATTTGAGGGGACAAACCATAGAACTATGTTGACTTCTCGGAAGTTCTTTTTGCTTGTGGATTGTCTTGACTGGCTGTGACAATTGCTGTCACTGTGTATTTGCTAGAATTGTACCAGCTCAGTGCTGGGAATATGCATATATTAAAACGAGGATATGCCAGAATCAGCTGAGCCTTGGTTCATGGTCCAAATGAGGAGTCATCATATTAGAGCTAAGATTCAGATATGAACTTTATGTTTTTCCTATTAGGAATTTCTAAGGAAATCATAAAGCTTTAAGTCTGAACATGATTATTTTTCTTTCTTTCTTTCTTTCTTTTTATTTTTTTATTTTTAGGGATTGAACCCAGGCCCTCGGCAGTGAGGGTACAGAGTCCTAACCACTGGACTGCCAGGGAATTCCAGCATGATTATTTTTCTGATTGAAAAATATAATTAGAACAAGAATCAAAGAAATATAGATGCTTAAATATAATGAACATTCTTTTCTCTGTTTCATAAACACTTGTTCTTCATTCATTCTTCATTGAAAAAAAAAATTCTTTAGTTTCTCTCCAGATCTCAGTGATTCATGCCACAAACTCGCTCATGTTATGCATGTTTCAGAGCTTTGAGAATCTGACTTAATTTGTGAGTCAGAATACCTAACATTCTTCTTGCAACTTTCTATTAAAATTCTTGCATTTTTCCAGCCTTTCCTCAAGGTAATTCTCAGAGGTTCTCATTCCCTTTCATTGAGATTTCTTTTTTCCTTCCTTCCATAGAGATTGCATCTTCCTATGAAGGGCTTTACTGTTGCCTGGATGAGCCCTATAGATATTGTTTAACTAATCAGGAAATACTTTCTATCTTCTCTCAACCTCAGCTCCAGCTTTATTGTTTTTCTAGTGTATATTCAACAGTCTCTTCACAGCCACCCTTCTCAGATGTTGGAGCTAGAAAAAACACAGTTATAACAAGTCTTAACTTGAAAAAGTATATTTAAACACTTCTTTTTAAATAGCAAGATTTGAAAACATATGTAAGTCATATCCCCATGCAGGCTTATTTTACCATAAGTCCCATAAAGGCAGATACAGTACTATATATTTTACTTATGTATTTATAATCCTCCCCCAGTTTTGTCTGTTTTGATTGACTTCTGTACTCTCAGCACGTAGAAAGTTTCCTGGCATATAAAAGATATTAAAATATTTCTTGAGTGAATGAATTAATGTCTTTTGCTTCCTTTATGGCTCCTATAGGTGTTAAGGGTCTTACCATATTATATTATGTTAAAAAAATCGGTTTAAATGAGAGGTAAGAAGTTCCAAACAAGAAACCCATAATTTTTGGTTATTAGTCACAAAAAGATATAATTATATGGTAGACTCATCTTATCTTCTGAGAATTCTGCATAGGAAAATTGAATAAGGTGTATTTATTTTAAATCTCATACAAATGTAACATTTAGACACATAAAAGAAATTGGTGCAATAGTTAGAAGTTCTATATTCTGGTCTCAACTCTCTCCTTAATTATATCTGGGACCATGAGCAAATTCACTTTTACTTTTCTGGACTTAGTTCTGTTAACAGTGTCCACCAGATTGGATTAAATATCTCCATTATCTTCACTTGGCCATGTTCTCATTGCACCCTGGTCATCAAACATACATGTCTCTTTCTACTTCCCACCTTACACTGAACATATCTACTTATGTGTGTTTCCCCCACTAGGTTTAAGAAACTTGCACTCTACCTTGTAAAAATAATTGCTTCTATATTTTAGTACTTTCAAGTGTCATACTCTACCTAATTGAATATTTTAAAGAAAACCGCTAAATAGGTATATCTAACTCCATTTTGCAGAAGAGGAAATTTAAGACTTTGAGAAATTAACCATCATGCCCCGGGTCTATAAATATTTGGGATTACAACCTCTACTCTGACCCCAAAGTCTCAGCTCTTAACCACTTTATACTAGATCCTCGTGTCTCTCTAAAAGATGATTTTCATGTCCTGAACACCTACTAAGTGTCAAATACACAGATAATTGATTATAATCCTGTAAGCCTTGTACAGTAGATATGATTATCTTCAGCTCAGGATAGACCTATAGACCAGGAAACTGATGCTCAGAGATGACATGCGAGTAGTATAGCTGTGCAGTTAGTACATGCTGATTAGTCTAGAACTTCTTTCTGCAAATAATCACAAGATTAGTTGATATTTATGCTAGTTGATATTTATAATATTTATTCATCCTCTATCCATTCATATTCTCTTTTCCCTTAGCCAGCAGCTTAGCTGGTTGGAATTCTTTACAAGGTTGGATGATTTTTTTACTTGGTTGAGTTTTTGAAACCTTCATTCCTGAAAGGACTGAGCCCTTAGTGGTCCTATCCCTATTGAGTTGTTCTGGTCTTCCACAAAATTGACCACTTAATATGAAAATCATGACAGATAGTCCCTGACCCCAGTGATTTGCTGGGACTGAATTGGGTTGATTTGCTCCAGGAAAGAGACCAGACTTGTAAAAATACCTTAATTGGAGTTGTCCCACTTGCGATTTACATTTATGATAATTAACAGGCATTCTCAAGACATATGTCTCCTTCACAGACCAGACAAGTGAATTAAGTGGGGATGTCATAAGAGTCACCCTTCAATCCCCACTTTTTCCACATCTTTCATGGTGGGTGGCACTGATCTCTGTGATTCCCTTAGGATGTGCTATTGTTTTGATTGATATTTTAGGAGGAAGAGGCAGTCAGAGGGATTCCCACTTTGTCTTTTCTACCATAATATATCGTACTCCGTGGCTGAAAGATTTTTATTACAACTGTTTCAACTATACACCCAGGGACTGGAGAAACAGTCACAAGTTGAGTTTGCAGACGATTTGAGACCAATTTAGGCCAACACTTCACTTTCATCTGCCCCCTTGACAAATGGACCCAAGCAGGATACTGGTTGCATGGTGATTAGGGTCAGCTCAGATCCAGTGTCTAATTATATCCCCAAAGTCTGGGAGTGTTCTTTTCCCAGTGCTTAGTCACCCTGGTAAAGGACCTCATGCTTATTTGTTAGAGATTTAGGAAAAGATTTATGGTACATAATTATGGCAGTAATGAAGGGTCCTTCCTCAAGGGAGCGCTATCGGCTCTTCATTCAAGTGACTCTGCCTCTATAACTGGCCCATATCTGGGAGCTGGATGAGAGACCGTGATTCCTCATTGTAGTGACTCAAGTTAGGTTCCTATTCACTGGTCCCAAAGGGTTTTTAAAAAATACGATGTATAAATACATATATTCTACAAGAGTTACCTTGCTGATTGTATATAAATGTGTCTTTAATTTATTTAGATAGTATCGTGCTGTGATCTTTTACCTTAATTTTAAAACTCAACACTGTTTTTAAGACTGTATTCGTATTCCTTCCAACTGCTGTGTAACAGTTCCATACCAGATTTTACTCATCTGTTCCTCTAGTACTGGACATCTGTAATGCCTTTAGCTTCCTGCTTTGTGAAGTTCCTGTGTGCAGACTCAAGTCTGTAGACTTCCGTGGAGACGCTCTAGGAATGTAGCCAGGGGTAGGAATGCCTGTTCATGGGACCTGCTGAGGACAACCTGTGTGCTCTCCTGTATTGCTAAAACACTACAGTCCCACCTGCAGTACATAATCGTTCCCGTTTCCCTCTGTTTTTACTAAAACTTAACATTTTTTGGATTACCTAATTGTTGTCTATCTAATGTCTAGTTTATCTACCTAAATTTACCTAAAGTTCAATCCTTTTAGTCTGCATTTCTCCAATTAATAGTAAGGTTGAGCATCTATTTGTATACTTGCTAGCCTTTGTATTTCCTTTTCTTTAAATTGTATCATATCCTTTGCCCATTTTTCTATTGTTTCCTGTCTTTTGTTGACATGTCTCTGCTCTAGAAATAAATCCCTTTTAGATTTTAGGTATCACAAATATTTTCTCCCAATCTTTCACCAATGAGGTTATCTCATCTGTGTGATTTTTGTTGGAAAAAAAAATCCTTAATTTCAACATAAGTTTATCTATCAATTATTTTTAAACCTTATGACTTGTAGTGTTTGGATCTTATTTAAAATACTCCTTCTCACCTTAAGTCTGCAAAAATATTCTTTTACATTTTTCTCTGTTACCTTATAGTTTTCATATTCAGTTCTTTAAAACATGTAGAGCTAACCTTAATGTATGTTGGGAAGTAGAAATCTATTTTTCTCTTTATAACAAGCTAATCACCGACTAAACAATCCATCGTTTCCTTACTGATTACATGTGAATTTATACAAAGGACCGTTTCCGAGCTATTCTCTTCCTAAGCTATTTTTAAAAAGTTGTTACCATGGCTCGTAGTGTGCTTAATATCTGTTAGCAGGGAGCCCATCACTGTGCTCTTTTGAACAATTGTTTTCCGTATGCATAATCTTTTATTCATTCATATACTTTTTGAAATTAGTTTGTTGTATTCTTCAAAAACAATTCAACTGGAACTTTTATTGGAATTGCATTAGATCAGTTTGAGGAGAAATGACATCTTAATAATGTTAAATTGCTTTTCTGTGGTGTCCTTTAGTAGATGTTTAAACTTTTCTCCAAATATAACTTTCTTTGCTATTTTTATTGCTCTATTATTTTCAATCACCTTTTTCTTTGGTAATTGCTTATGTAGAAGAATGTAAGTTGACCATATTTTGGGCAATCTTACTAAATTTTTTTGTTATTTCCTGGAGTTATTCTGTTGATTCTGTGCGTTTTTGTTTTTGCTAGTTGATATCACTTACAAATAATGGCAGTTTTGGCTCTTCCCTTCCAATCATTAAACTTTTGTTTTTGTATGTTGGCCAAGGTCTTCAGTACTGAGTCAAGTAGGAGCTGTGATACAGGCTCTTGCTCCTGATCATAAAATGAAAGCATCCAAAATTTCTCCATTAAGTAGGATATTTGTTAAAAGTTTTTGCTAGATAATCTCTTTTCACTTAAGGAAATTCTCTGTATTCTTAGTGCTCTCTAAGATTTAAAAAAAATAATAAATAGGTGTTGAATCCTTAAGATTCGTCCATTTGGCCTCTGCTGTATAACATTCCATCATATGTGTCCAGCACATTTTATCCATCTGCTCCACCAGTAATGGAATCTGGGCTGCCTCTAGCTCCAGGATACATAGTGTTGCAAGGTACCTCCTTGGCTAGGTCTTCTAGGAGCCTTGCCTGTGTAGTTTTTCTGAAAGTCTTTTCAGGATGTTGTTTTACCTTATGCATTTATTCAAAAAATTACTTTTTTATTTTAATATTTTGTTGTTGCTTTTATTTCTAGTTCATTAATTTCTAAATATATCTTTATTGTTTCCCTTATTATTATTTTTTTCCTTCTCTTTATTCACTTGTACTCATGTTTTTCCTCCCTGGCTTCTTGAATTTCAGATATTCTATCTTTCGATAAATGAGTTTAATTGGTTTTTGCTTACAGTAATTGAGACATTTTTGTGATGGTTTGAAAAACAATATAGCTTTATCATGTAAAGTTAAACATTTGTACAGCTTATGCCCCAGCCATTTCTCTCCAGTTACATGCAAATGAGAAACTTGGCACTGATGAATCAGGAGAGAAGCAGAAAAATATTAATAGAAGCTTGGGTTATAATAGCAAATAATTTGTAAACAACTCAAATTCTCATTTATCAGACAATGGATAAGTAAATTATAGTACATTTTCATGATAGAACAGTATATTACATGGGAAATGAATCAAGTACAATTGCCTGCAACAATGTGAATTAATTTTAGGAATATAATGTTGAATCAACAGTTCAAATCAAAAAAGGCAGCACATAGTTTAATATCCTTTTTATAAAGTTAAAAAACACATAAAATTACATAGTAGAGTATTTGTGCATCTGTCTATTTTTGGTTCACATATATTTATTGTAAAACAGAAAAGACAAGGGAACCATGAACATAAAATTCAGGATAGCTATTCCTTCTGAGGGAAGAGGGAGAGATAAGAAAGAGGGAGAGCAAATAGGAAGATGTAGATTATTTGTAATGTTCTAATTTGTGGGTGATGTGTTCATGGGTATTCATTGTATTATTTAAAACTTTATATATAAATTTTAAAAAATTATAGAGGGTCATGTATAGAGTGATGAGAATGTGTAAACCATGTACACATCTGACAACTGAAGTCTGTAGCTCTAGTCTCAGTTAACAACAAAGAATATTTGTATATTTAGTGAACTCACCAAAAAGCTCTGAGTCCACCTAATTAAATCATACAAAAAAAGTGCAACTAAGGTAACATATTTGACAACAGTTTGAGTAAAACATTAATATTCATCCTTTGTAAGATTTAACTTCTAGCCCTTTATCAAGTTAGATCACCAGAAATTAAACTATCTGGTCTGAATTAGTGTAGCTTCTTGTTAAATTGTCTTTAGCAATGTAACTTAATATTGTTGTCTTTGGCATTCTTGCTAATTGATGTAAGAAATGTTGCTTACCATTCTTACCTTAGAATTAAGGATTCCACACTTTTTTAGAAGTCTCTGTTGCAAAGATTAATAATCTAGCAAGAGCTGCCATTCAGAAAATACACTGTATGTTCCAGGCACATGCTTTACTGAATATCATTCTCACTATAATCTTGCTAAGTGGATATTATAATCCTCCCTTTAAAGATGAGGAAACTGAGGTCAATTTAAACAACTTGTCCACAGCTAAAAAGTGCTTGACACAGGATTTAAACCCAGGTCTGTTTGATCTCAAAGTCTGTGCATTTTTACTGTACTACTCAGTTTCTCTAAGATAAGGATTTTAGTAATCAATTATTTGTGAAACGGAAAGAGGTATCTGCAGAAAGGAGACTATGGATGCTATAGAGACAGAGGTCTGTTTGGGCAAAGCCACAACCAGGATGATGTGTGGTGTCGGAAAGAAAGAATTTTCCTCTACTTTTCAAAGGTTCTTTCAGCTGGCTTAGTCATCAAATCAACATGAGACAGATTAACAGGAGAAAAACAAATTTAACTTTATACATACAGGAATCTCACGTACATGAGAGTTTCCAAGACAGAAGGATAAAATGAAGTATACATGTCATCCTAAACTAAGGAATGGGAAAGGGAGCCGGGGCTTCAAAGAAGGGGAGGTAATTCATAAGACAATAAAAAGAGCAGATGGTTAGTAATTAGATATTTGCCTTGCCATGTAGATGGGTCACTCAGATAAAATTTATCTCTGGTAATAATTCTCATTCTGGGAAAGACCCTCAATTTAAATTCTTCTAGGTATTTAAGGGAGGAGCAGAGTTTCTCTTGAGCCCTCAGAGTTCCCATTGCCTTTAGTTCAAAATAATCCACAATGACAAAGCAGCACATTTTGAGGAGGCTGGTTCTGATCCCTTTCAGCGGACCATGTAAGTTTGCCTGGAAATGGCAAGATTTCTTTTGCCAGGCAGCTAGAAAAAGAACTGGACTTTGGTCACTCAAGCATGCTGGGGACTCAGACTATTTATGACTTGGATATCAAACGGAAACTTGATTTCACAGGAAAGGATGTCTGGGACATTCAGGTGACATACACACAAGAGTTTATCTATGATTTCAGAGCCTTTAATGAACCACGGGTTAAAAACCCACGATCTAAGCTTCCCTCAGTTGGAGCATCTCCAGGACACAGGAGAACATGAGCTCAACCCCACCATCTAGTGATTTGATTTTTTTACATCTCAGAGTCCTCATCTGTAAAAAAAAAGTATTAATAATCCTACCTTGTAGGTTTTCAGTAATGATTAAATGACCTAATACAGGTATGACACTTAGAACACTGCCTGAAAAAGAATAAGCACTTTGTAATTGTTGGTTATTACTATTGCTTAGTTATGCTTTTGTATATAATTTCATTATAATTGGGAGTGCTGAAACTAAAAAAAAGAAAGAAAGAAAGAAAAATGACTTCATGACCACTGAATTTTGTGTTTTAACAGTCTTCTATTTAACTTTTATTTACTTACGTTACATCATCTTCACAGCAAATGTGATCTAATTTATTCCCAGTCTACCCCTTTTGTGCCAGCAAACTGCTCTCCCT
The DNA here is from genome assembly GCF_000442215.2 of Lipotes vexillifer. Taxonomy (NCBI): domain Eukaryota; kingdom Metazoa; phylum Chordata; class Mammalia; order Artiodactyla; family Lipotidae; genus Lipotes; species Lipotes vexillifer. Next base: position 680,025 of record NW_006778983.1, on the reverse strand, counting down.
GAAAGGAAAAACAATGCCCATTACTAGTCATTCAATGTTTCTTACTTTCCTTGCTCCTCATTTCTGCTTCTGAAATATCATTATAGTAATAGTTCAATGAGGGGAAAAAACCCCCTATTTTTGTTGCGTTTTTCCCCCATTTTTGAGCTGTAAAATATATCATGTACATAAACTGGTATTAAAAAAAATACATTTACTGACTTAAAAGAAGAATGAAATGAGTCCATTGTGTAGATACCTTCAGTTTGCCCATCACCCTAATGCCCTTGCTCCGCTCAACGTGCTCCGTGCTGTGGGGAGCTGACCCTGATCCCTACGGTCTCCATCTCCAGCCTCCTTTGCCTTCTGACTTCCAGTTGTAATAGGCAATGCATTGACTTATTTTCTACACATTGCCTCTACCTTTGTAAGTAATCCCTTTAGTAACTTCCTCTCGAATCCATTTGAGTGTATCCTCTGTTTCTTTTAAGGCTGCAACCAGCTCCTCAGGGAGGGATGGCCTATACCATCCCTGGCATGTACCAGGGACTGGCATGTACCAGTCTAAACTTTGCGTTAATCATTCCCTTGCTTTTTTTTTTTTTTTTTTGCGGTACGCGGGCCTCTCACTGTTGTGGCCTCTCCCGTTGCGGAGCAACAGGCTCCGGACGCACAGGCTCAGCATCCATGGCTCACGGGCCCAGCCGCTCCGCGGCATGTGGGATCTTCCCGGACTGGGGCACGAACCCGCGTCCCCTCCATCGGCAGGTGGACTCTCAACCACTGCGCCACCAGGGAAGCCCTCCCTTCCTTTTTAAAAAAAGTAATTTCACCATCTGTGTATTTGAAAACATATATTACTTAGTTCTGCAGTCTTTGACTTCTATAAATGCACTAATTTAAGGCATCCCCCTGCCATGTTCCCCCTGCTAATTTGGAAATGATACATTCTATTTATATATATTTAGTAGTGATCCTAGAAATTTTAATATTCATATTTAACTTAAGTCTCAACTTAATCAAACATTTACCTTCATTTTAAACACTAGCATTTTTGGAATGCTTTGCCCCTGATTACCCCTTTCCTAACTTCAATGCTATTTTTATCAAGGATTTTGATTCTGCCTTATCTTTTCTTTTTTCATAAATTTATTTATTTATTTATTTTTGGCTGCGTTGGGTCTTAATTGCTGCACACGGGCTTTCTCTAGTTGCGGTGAGCGGGGGCTACTCTTCATTGTGGTGTGCAGGCTTCTTACTGCAGTGGCTTCTCTTGTTGCAGAGCACGGGCTCTAGACATGTGGGCTAAAGTAGTTGTGATTCGCTGGCTCTAGAGTGCAGGCTCGGTAGTTGTGGTGCACGGGCTTAGTTGCTCCGCGGCATGTGGGATCTTCCCAGAAGAGGACTTGAACCTGTGTCCCTTGTATTGGCAGGAGGATTCTTAACCACTGCGCCACCAGGGAAGCCCTGCCTTATCTTTATACTTGCAAAAAGTAGCCTTTTTTTTTTTTTTTTTTTTGCGGTATGCGGCCTCTCACGTTGCCGAGCAACAGGCTCCGGACTGCAGGCTCAGCGGCCATGGCTCACAGGCCCAGACTCCCCGCGGCATGTGGGATCTTCCCGGACCGGGGCACGAACCCGCGTCCCCTACATCGGCAGGCAAACTCTCAACCACTGCGCCACCACGGAAGCCCCCTGACTGGTCATTTTTGATAGCCTCTTACTTCTTCATCTTATCTTCAGTTCCTTCTATTATTTCTTTAAAACACAGTAAACATATTTATTGGATAACCTGTATCTGTTAACTCCATATTAGCAGACATTGTGTGTCTCATTCTGCAGTTTGTTATTCCTGATGACTCTTGCTGATGGTGGCTTGATTTCTTGATGGCTTGAGGTCATGACTCTCAAATCACGCTCCTTGGGAAAGTTTTTTTTTTTTATGGGAATGTCTTGATGTCTGGATTTAAAGTGCATTCTCCTAGAGCATATTTACACTTAGTTCTGCTAAGCACCTTAGTATACTACCAACCTAGAGATTCTAAACTAAATTTTTAGCTTGGGTTACTGGGAACACAGATTAATTCAATTTTAATTCTCAAACTCACATAAGTTTCAGTTTAGGATAGAAATTCTCTGCAAAGACCCTTTCCTCTTCCCCTTCCCCTCTCTCCCTTCATTTCTTCTCCTTCTCTCCCTACATTCTCTTTTTCCCTATATCTTTAAACTCTCTCTCTCTTTTCCTTCCTTCTTTCCTCCCTTCCCTCCCTCCCTCCCTCCCTCCTTCCCTTCCTTCCTTCCTTCCTTCCTTCCTTCCTTCCTTCTTTCCTCCCTCCCTCCTTCCCTCCCTTCCTTCCTTGTTTTTCCTTCCTGCTGCATGGCTATGATTGGCAACTAGCCCCAGCACCTACCTCCGCAGAATGCGTTTTTATTTCTCAAGTTAGTCTCCCTTTATGATTTATGCAGGGAGCTTCCATCTGACTGGTTTGAACCCCAGACTACATGCCCTGGGCCACCAGAATTAGGAATATGCTCTCAGCATAAACATCACTTTAGCCTTGTTGTATGGGGCCTCCAAGAACTGCTTTACTGTCCCAGAAGTTCAATCATGCATTTCAAAATATTTTTAATGTAATTTTAATGTAAGTGTTTTGTAATGGGAGGATTTTTCAATACAGTGAAGGGGAGCAGAATATCTCACTCCAAAATATGCCTCTTTGGCATAAAGATTATCTTGAGCTGGTTATTTTCAAGAAACAGACACAGGAGAAGCTCTGAAAACCAAAGTTACCCTTTTGTAAGAGAAATTTACATTTGTAAGGGAAACCTCCATTTGTAATCATGTTTTCGTCTCTGTACCAAGAAGAGGAAGATGTCTAAAATTCTGGAAACTCGTGTTAGTGGAGAGGGACCGGACTTAAATCTGCAGAACCTTGCCCCAGTTTACTGTGCTTTTCCTGGAACCCCCCCGTAACTGGCTCTCCACACCCTCACCCCCGACACCTTTTATGTTTAGCTGGTGATGGTATTTAAGGTGGTGGCTTGGGTCATTTTGGGGAGTTAGTTTTCTTGGGTATCTCCCATGGATACAGGTGATATACATGTTATTAAACTTCTGTCTGTTTTCTTTCCTGTTAATCTCTCTTTTATTTGGGGGGGGGGGTTCAGCCAAGAAACTGGAGGTGTAGAGGAAAAATAATTTTTCCTCTCCTTCAGTTAAACAATATTCCATCTGATGAAAATGGAAGTGGAATAAATAATGCGATATTTCTAAAACTTTAGTAAAAGAGATGATGTAAAAGAAATGAAAATTTTTGGTTTAAGTATTTTGATTTAAACTTTTGAAATAATTGTAACCATTTTTCTGTGGTGGAATGAAGAATGTGTCTTCAAAAATCTAATTTTACCTGTCACAGTTAGAAGCACATAGCACCGTTCATGTCGGTTATTCAGAGAAGAGAGAGGGTTTATGCTTTGCTGGGATTTCGAGTCCAGGGCCTATGTGGGTAAGACATCAGGGAAAATTATTTCTCATAAGATTTTCCTAAAACTGCACTGAATTAATAGCAGGATTCTCTGCAGTGAGCATTCTCATAGCCTGTCCTATTGATGGGTTCACTTCCCACATTTTGTTCCCTAAATACTAAAGACAATTCCTCTTAGAATGAAAGCTGAAACCAGCAAAAATTGTTAGATTGTAGATGCAAATTCCCTATTGATAGTAATTCTCTTCTCTCCTTACTTGATGAGAAAAAGGCCTTTCACGTTCTCAAATTCAATGGTCTTTTCAGCCAAAGGGCAAATGCTTAGTAAATATAATTTTCTACTTATCAGGGTGTGTCTAAGTTAGTGACGATAGCAAATAATAACATCCTGCATCTATCAAGGAAAAATGATTACACTCTTTGGAAAACTCTGAAAAAGATTCCTTTTTCTTAAAACTACTGTGTATTGTTTTACAATTTCCTTTAAAAAGGAGGTCATAGAATCCTTCAGAGTACTAAAATAGTGTATTTCAGTTGTAATAACTTCTGTGAGTCAACTACTTGATATATACTTTTCTTATAACTCTGCAGGGTAGACATTATTATAGTCAGAAACTGTGGATCAGAAAGGTTGTCATTTGCCTAAGATAACACAGCTACAGAGTAACAGATCAGAGATGAGAAACACATCATACTATGCTTTATTTATTTAATTTTTTTATTATACCATGCCAATGCCTCTTCAAGCTTTAAATACCTAAACCCACATAAATGTAAAAGACTTAGAGCAGGGAGGAACTCCTACAGTAGTCTATGGTCTATCCTCCTAATTTTACAAATCAAGAAATCAAGGGAGGACTTCCCTGGTGGCACAGTGGTTAAGAATCTGCCTGACAGTGCAGGGGACACGGGTTCGAGCCCTGGTCCAGGAAGATCCCACATGCCACAGAGCACCTAAGCACGTGCACCACAACTACTGAGCCTGCACTCTAGAGCCCATAAGCCACAACTACTGAGCCCACATGCCACAACTACTGAAGCCCACGTGCCTAGAGCCCATGCTCCATAACAAGAGAAGCCACCGCAATGAGAAGCCCACACACCGCAATGAAGAGTAGACCCCGCTCACCGCAACTAAAGAAAGCCCGCATGCAGCAATGAAGACCCAACACAGCCAAAAACAAAAACAAAAAAAGAAATCAAGGCCCAGAGAAGTTAAGCAAATAACCAAGATTACACAGTAATTAGAACCTAAATTCTTTTGATTCTTGTGCCACTGACTGTTTCTCTGTGCAAATCTGCAATTTAAAACTCATGAACCGTGTTGGGACTTCCCTCGTGGTCCAGTGGTTAAGACTCCGAGCTCACAATACAGGGGCCCCAGGTTCGATCCCTGGTCAGGGAACTAGGTCCTGCATGCCTCAACTAAAGATCCTGCATGCCGCAACTAAGACCCTGCACAGCCAAATAAATAAATATTAAAAATAAAATAAAATAAAATTCATGAACTGTGAATGAAAAAATTTTAATGCGTTTAAAGCTCCAAACTTTGGATGCTGTTTTAATGTAGGGATATTTGCCACTTAATATTGATACTGATATTATGAAGGGGTGAGGAAGTGGCAAGGGAGAGTGAGATGTGCGAGGCCTTGACCTTCTTTCCTGGCGGCCGACCTGCTCTAGGAGAGGATGTCAATCCACTCCTTCTTTCCTTTTCCATCTTGGCTCAGGGAATTTGCATGTGCTGTTCCTTCTGCCTTGTATACTTCCCCAATCCCTTACTTGGTTAACCCCCATTCTTCCTTCAGAACTCAGCTCAAAACATCAGTTCCTCAGAGATATCTCCTGGACCTCCCTGGTTTGGAAATGCCTTTACTAGGCAATCACAACACCACATCTTGCCTTTGGATTGCAAATCACAACTGAAATCACACTTGCATCTGTGAGGTTTTGATTAATGTCTGCGTGGCCAGTAACCTGGGAGTTCCATGAAGCAGGATTTGTGCATAATGGGCCTCCTGTTGTATCCTCACTGTCTCACACAGTGCCCTGCATAGAGGGGTAATTTAACATCTACTTATTGATGAAAGGAATAAAGGAACTCAACAAATATTCATTGAGCATTTTTTTAATAAATCTTTATTGGAGTAAAATTGCTTCATAATACTATGTTAGTTTCTGTTTTACACCAAAGTGAATCAGCCATATGCATACATATGTCCCCATAACCCCTCCCTCTTGCGTCTCCCTCCCACCTTCCCTATCCCACCCCTCTAGTTGGTCGCAAAGCACCAAGCTGACCTCCCTGTGCTGTGCTGCTGCTTCCCACTAGCTAACTATTTTACATTCAGTAATGTATGTATGTTGATGCTACTCTCACTTCTCCCCAGCTTCCCCCTCCCACCCCGTGTCCTCAAGTCCATTCTCTATGTCTACATCTTTATTCCTGCCCTGCAACTAGGTTCATCAATACCATTTTTTTTTAGATTCCATATATATGCATTAGCATACGGTATTTGTTTTTCTCTTTCCGACTTACTTCACTCTGTATGACAGACTCTAGGTCCATCCACCTCACTACCAATAACTGAATTTCATTTCTTTTTATGGATGTGCCACATCTTCTTTATCCATTCATCTGTTGATGGACATTTAGGTTGGTTCCATGTCTTGGCTATTGTAAATAGTGCTGCAATGTACATTGAGCATTTACTAGGTGCTTTGTGATAGACACTATAGTAAGCTACAAGGACCTATGAAGAAGACCCTTCGCTTTAGTAGATAACTGCACAGTGAGGGGAAAAAAAGAAATACAAGGCACAGCTGGAAGTTACACGTACAGTTTTGGGGAGTTCAGGAATTGCCTAGGGGAGAACTGGCTTTTAGATGGTGGGATTAGAGAAAATTTATAAATTTTTGAACTGGGTGTGGTGGATGCATTTCAAAATCTGCCTTTGAAAATTCTCCTGTCAATTACCTAAGATGGCATTTACATTAGGTGCAAGATCAGTTTTTAAAAATTGAGATATAATTGACATATAACCTTACATTAATTTCAGGCGTACTACACAATAATTCAATATTTGTATCTACAAGTTTCCCCACCATCTGAAAGTAGAGCTTTCCTATGACAGCTTTAGTAAGCCGGAAAGGCCTAAAGCGAAGAAACAATTACCTTAGGACACGTCTTGCTGATGGATGCACAAAATAAACTGAGATAAAGCACAGATGCTCACAGACATAGTTCACAGCTATGGCAGCTTGATGCTGAGATGCTGAGGGTCGGGCCCAGGGAAGGTCATTTGGTCATTTTCTGTGTTCTCAAAGAGGATAAGTGTTCTCAAAGAGACTAGGTGTTAGCACTGTTGGGGTTTTCAAGAGAAACCCTCTTCCTGCCTGTACTAAAATCCCCAGCTCCAGGGTCTGGTGAAACCCTCTCACACCTGACTGTGATTCTCAGACTAAAGCCAGAACCCAGGACACATCCTCTTGGGGTCAGTGATGATGTCCTCACTCTACAGCAGTGGGGCTTTCTCCCCTCACTGGACTCCAGGACCTCAGGGCTGAGAAGTTCCCCAGTTAAATATACTTTCTTTCTGTACCAACACACTTTCCTTCCTAATTCCACTCTATTCATTTCCTTCTGCTGTTGTAACAAATTATTACAAATATAGCAGCTTAAAACAACACAAATGTGTTTTCTTACAGTTCTGGAGGTCAGAAGTCGGAAATGGATCTCAATGGATTAAAAGCAAGGGGTAGGCAGGCTATGTTCCTTTCTGGAGGCTCTAGGGGACCATCTGTTTTCCTGACTTTCCAGCTGCTACAGGCCACACACATTCCTCGGCTCCTGGCTTTCTTCCTTCTCGTCAAAGCCAGCAACTGCTGACTGAATCCTTCTCACGTTGCATTACTCTGATCTTCTCTTCTGCCTCCTTTTCCACTTTTAAGGATTCCATTGTGATTAACTTGACCCACCTGAATAATGCCTAATAATCTCCCTGTCTCAAACAATTGAACTTTACCAATATCTGCAAAATCCCTTTTGCCACGTCAGGTGACATATTCACAGGTTCTGAGCAACAGGACATTCACATCTTTGGAGGCGGGGTCATTCTGCTGCCTACCACATCCACCATTTCCATGATGATTATCATGTTCACCCAAATGTATTTAGCGATCTGGTTTTTCTCCATCCTTTACCAATTAATTTATTAATTTAATAGATATTTATTGATTGCTTTGATTACAGAGATGAGTTAAAATATCTCTGCTCCCAGTCTAATATGCAATATACACAGTCAAGCAAATAAAAAACAGGTGAAAAGTGCCGTACCTCCCCACCTTTCCTGCCAGCCTTGGCGGGAGCTTAGAAGGATTTCAGAGTACAAAGGGTTCAGGGAGGAAACAGTGCTCAAGTCGTCCCTGAAAGAGACAGGAGATTGGAAAGTTAGGGGAAGGCTCCTAAGGGCAGTTTTCTCCAGACAGGCTCTTGGAGAATGTGTGGAATTTACCAAATAGACAACAGAGAGGAAAAGATGTTAGACAGAGAGGATAGCATGTGTGAAGGTTCTAGACTGTGAGAAAGTGGGCGGGGTTTGGAGAACTGCAGTTAGTTTCATATCACTAGAGCAGTGCAGTCCAATAGAACTTTCTGCAAAGGTGGAAATACTTTGTATCTGTGATGGCCATCATGGCTGCCACCAGCCACAGATGGCTCTTGGTCACTTGAGATGTGGCTAGTTGACAGCGGTACCGGATTTTTAATTTCATTTAATTTTAATTACTTTAAATTTAAAGAGTTGCATGTGACTAGTGACTGCCATATTGTCAGCACAGCTACAGAGCACAGGGTATCTCTAGGGAATGATGGGAGGGGATGAAGCTGGAGAGTTGAGTGGGGCTTAGATTACAGGAGGCTTTTTTTTTGCTTTACAGGGAATTATGAATTTATCTCTTAGAGATGTGGTTTTCAAATGGCATTTCATGGGCACCACTGGTTTTGTGGAGGTGGTTACTCGGAGCTGCTGCAGCGGCTGGCGGGAGAGGTGGGGGAGGTCCAGGAAGACTGAGTGGGTGCCTGCAGGTCTATTCTTCGTCCTCCCATCAACCCATTTCAGGAGTCTCCTTCAGCTGGGCAGCTCGTTTTTTCAGTTTAATATATTGGGGTTTTGTGTACAATATCATGGAGGGAAATGACTGATTTGGGGGATGGTGAGAAATGGGATGACAGATTTTCCTTTCTGAGAAATCATTCTGGCTAGAGGTTAGATTTCGACGATAAGGAAGGAACTGGATGCAGAGAGAAGAATTGGGAGTTGGTCTTAATAGTCTGGATGAGAGATGGTGCTGCGTAAACTCAGTGGCTGCGGCCCAGTGGAGAGTAGGGGCAGATTTAAAGGGGGCCCAGGAGGGAGATTAGACAGGGCTTGGTGAGTGATTGTATACTGGGAATAAGAAAGAGGAAAGAATCTATGATCACTGCTAGGTGTCAGCTATGGGGAAATGAGTGAATAGATGTGCCCAGGGAACACAGGAAGATAAAAAAGTTAGGAGAAAAAAATGATGATAATCCAGGACCCTGTCTATTTACACCTCAGACTACTCTCTACCAAGGATATTTTTATCATGGCTAATCACCTGAGAGCTAAAGCCAGGTGAGCTCCTGATTACATACTGGCCCTTCCCAGGCTGAGCTGGATTGTGGAGGGAAGGTCTGGAAATGACTGACGTCAAGTCGTGGACGCTTCAGACAAGCTGACACCATCCCAATCAACAATACACCAGACACGTGTTTTCCAGGTGGCCCATGGAACACCAGAAATTCAGTTTAGAGACCTGCATGGAGCTCAGGAGTCTGCATTTTCAACAACTCACTAGGTGATCCTCATGCACCCTGGGGTTGGAGACCCACATCTTTAGAGAAGGTTTGCATAGACTTCCTGCCCTTAGAAAACCAGATAGAAGCTCAGGTTAGGGGAGAGATGGGTAGAGATTTTGAGAATTAAGTACCAAGGTCATTTCAGGCATCTGGTTCAACGTGGTGGGCAATCCTGTATTCCAAGGAACAGGAGAACAGATTGGAGCTCCCAGTATGTGGAGGAGGGACAGTGCCCTTGATGGTATGAGTGGAACTAACTTATTTGCAAGTAAGCACTTGTGAGGCACACCTGGAGGCACATTGGGGAAGTGAGCTTACGGAACCAGAAATCCTGCCTGAGCTGGAGGGGACAATTGTCAAGGAAGTATGAGTCATTATGGTTAATGTGACCTCATCTGCATGTCTGGCTGGTGAGGCCAGGATGAAATCAGATTACAGTATAGGTGAGGAAGCTGAAGTTCACAGATTTTATGTCTGTTTGTTTGTTTCTGGTTTTGTTTTGTCTTTTGTTTTTTTAAATAGACAATTTTTTAAATGGTCTAAGGTAACACAACTGCTTAATGAAATTCCAACCCAGGTCTGCCTAACTTCAAAGATCAAGATTATTCTACTATGCTTCCATGTGATGAAGGGGTTCAAAGCTCTCCTGATGATTTTGAAAATAATGGGAGAGTAGGACTGTCTCCAAGTTTGAACTCATTGTTTGGTTTGTTCTTAGAAAAGCTTCCTCTGACGTAACTCAGGGACCTTCTACAGCTGAGTTCAACGTAATGTTTTCCAATGGGGTGGGCAAGAAGCTTATTCATTATTGATATAGAATTGAGTACCAATACACTGTGCTTAAATTACTTTCACTAATTTTTCTCACAATACTCTTGGAAATCATTTATTAATGCAATTGCTATGTAAAAGGAAGAGACAGGCAAAAAGGATATAGCCAGGAAGTCAATTTTTTTTTCCTCGACACTTCATAAAATTTAAATGCTCAAATATACAGTTACAGTATGGGTTTGAAATGCAGCCTGAATAATCTTAAAAGAAAGGAAAGCCTTGTGCTTTAAGTGATGAGAAGCAAAATCTTTTCAATTCTATGTCAATAATTGACCACTTCCCTGAAAAAGTTTTAAGATTTCTCTAGAGAAAGGTGAATCATAACACGTACCCTGAGTATACCTTAGTTTTGAATAAGTGACCAGCTCAAGGCAAAGTGGTAGTTTTATTAAAGTAAAAAAAGAATAAGTTGTCAAGAAAGAGGCTTGTTGAGAATTTGCCAAGAACTAATGGGTACAGACTTTCTTTTGGTGGTTATGAAAATGTTCTCAAATTAGACATTATGGAATTAGGTGAACTGTGAATATACTAAAAACCACTGAGTTTTACATTTTACCAGGATGAATTTATGTTATGTGAATTATATCTCAGTAAAGCTGTTATTAAATAAAATAGTAATAAGAGGACATAAGATTTAGTCATAATGCACACACACACGCACACACACCCCACCCTAAAATTTCTGGAACTAAAATGTTTGCAATTAAAAATTAAAAGATAAGGTGATCACTGTTGAAACCGAAATTAGTTGCCTGGGAGAGTTTTTTTAAATCTCAAGAGACAGAGTAAATATAAGAAGAATAAGAAATCATGACAGAAAGACATTAAAAGCTTAGAAGACATAACTAAAAATAACATATAAATAACAAATTTCTAGAAGAACAAAATGTATGGGTTTTAAAATTCATATGAAAATGCCAGGGACCCAGAATAGCCAAAACAATCTTGAAAAAGAAGAACAAAGTTGGAAAACTCACACTTACTTCAAACCTCACTAAAAAGCTACAGTAATCAAGACAATGTTGTACTGGTCTAAGGAAAGACATGTAGATCAATGCATTACAATTGAGAAAACAGTTTGACGGTTCCTCATAAAGTTAAACATAGAGTTACCCAAGTTATCCAGAAATTCCACTCTTAGCTATATATATCTAAGAGACATGGAAACACATGTCCACACAAAAATTTGTATATCCATGTTCACAGCAGCATTATTTATAATAGCCAAAAATTGGAAACCACTATGGTGTAGCGATACAATGGAATAGTATTTGACAATAAAAGGAATTAAGTACTGATACACACTAAAATGTGGATTAACCTTGAAAATACTATGCTAAAAGAAAAACGTCAATCACAAAAGACCATCTACAGTATGATTTCATTTATGTGAATGTCCAGAATAGGCAAATCTATAGAGACAGAAAACAAATGAGTGTGTGCCTAGGGCCAAGGTCAGGGAGGATAGAGAGTGATTGCTAATGAGTATAGGTTTTTGTGGGTGGAGGATGAGGCAAATGTTCTAAAATTAGATTGTAAAGATGATTGAGAAAATCTGTGAATATATTAAAAAATATTGAATCATAAACTTCATGTAATTATAAATTGAAAACTACTTTTGAATTTTATGGTATGTGATGTCTCTCAGTGAAGATATTTTTAAAAAGTCAAGAAAACTGACAATAATATAAATTATGCTGTTATTTCACTTTCCAGAATCCCATTAATTAAAACTCCTATGTCTTGGGACTTCCCTGGCAGTCCAGTGGTTAAGACTCCACTAGGGGAATGAAGATCCCACATGCCACAGGGTGGCCAAAAGAAAAAAAAATCCTCCTATGTCTTGCTAATTCTCTAGATTTCTAGGCCAGATGATAATAAACTTGTGCTTAAGTAGGAATTTCTTGGACACACTCCAGATAAGAACTCCTTAGCTGGATGGGGACCCTTAGAAATTCTGACAGGCAAGTCCTGTCTTTTGATCAACAAAGTTGGTTAAGGGAATTATTACTTCAGAAGTACTGGTTTTCTGCTAGATGGAAACTTTCAAAACTTAATATTAGTAGGAGAAGTTAATAACAGGGATATTTGGTAGTGGGAGCAATGTAAAACTCAGCAAGGCCTGCAGGAAATAGTACCATAGCACACATGATTTGGCAGGCACTAACTGAGCACCTACTATTTCCCAGAAGTTGTTAGGCACTGGAAAGAAAGACCTACAGGATGGGTCCCTACCCTACAGAAGCTTACAGTCTAGGAAGAGAAACAAACACATATAAGATAATATGTCCGGTGCTGTAGGGAGAGTATGCAAGGAAACTACCAATGGAGAGAGGCAGAAAGGCTCTTCAGAGTTGTTCCTAGGAAGGACTCTGGGTTGGGGTGAGAGTAGGCTGCGAGGCACAGGCATCCGAGGCACGGGCATCCGCCACGTGCATCCAGGGAGAGGAAAGGCACGTGGACAGGGAGAGCCAATGTCTGAAAAGCCACAGAGAAGATTGTTCTCTCTTGTGATACTGTGTTTAAGTTTCTTTGAGGAAGGATTTTAAGAGGCAAAGTATTTGAGCTTGAGAAGGAAATGCCTTGACTCATTATTTCCTCCTTAAGAAGTATCACCTCAGAGGACTGCTAAAATACATAGAGAGGGCTTCCCTGGTGGCTCAGTGGTTGAGAGTCCGCCTGCCGACGCAGGGGACACGGGTTCGTGCCCCGGTCCGGGAGAATCCCACGTGCCGCGGAGCGGCTGTGCCAGTGAGCCATGGCCGCTGAGCCTGCGCGTCCGGAGCCTGTTGCTCCGCAACGGGAGAGGCCACAACAGTGAGAGGCCCCCGTACTGCAAAAAAAAAAAAACAAACAAAAAACAAAAAAACAAAAATAAAATAAAATAAAATACATAGAGAGCAGAAGCAACGTTAGTCCTCATTTTCTCTTCTTGTCTCATCTCTTTTCACATTTGGGTAAATTAAAAAGCCAAAGTTCTTTATCATAGTAGCAGAAATACATATATATATTTTACTTCACAAAAAATTTTACAGTTTTACATTTTCTTTGAAAATCTCTTTATTTCAAACATACGCAGAGAGAGCAGTGTAATGAAACCCCATCTTCCTGCCAAAAAGGAGAAAATACTTTATATATACTTTATAACTATATATATATTCTATGTCAGTATTTGTTTTCAGCTTCATAAATTGAATTTCTATTTACCATGGACAATGCTATATTTATTTCATGTATTTTCAACGTTCTTCAAATATTTCTGACAAATTTACTTTCTCTTTGCCTCAGTTTCATAACTGAAAAATTACTGGATTAGACTAGAGATGATCTTTACATGTCTTTCTGCTTTAACGTCGTTAAATTCAGAGCTATCGCCAACCTTGTAATAACTGCTTGAATCCACCAGATGTCAATGCAACATAGCAACCTATTTTTTTGTCATTTAAACCTCTTGGATCCTTAGACCTAAAATCAGAAGAATGAGAGCAATAGTAATTTTCATTTGTGTTATTCATTTTTGTTAAAAGTTAAATGTCAAATAATCTGTTTAAAAAAGACCATAAATAAACCTTCAAAGGCTATAAGCTTAACTCTACTAGAGGTAATATTTTTTCAGAGGTTTCCTCTTCTTAAGTTTAAACATTCAGTTCCTCTTCTACAAATCAACACTGGCAGGCTATTTCCTATCAGATAAGCAAGTGGCATAAACATTTGAAAATCAATTATTCGTTCGCTAAATAACGGTTTAACATTTGGTCTGTTTGGGAGAAATCTCGTTTGATATAATCAGAGTTAATGGTCTTGCCAACAAAGTATAATGTTTAGAATTACATTATATAAAGGTGAAATTATTTATTAAATCATTTATTAAATTATTAATTTAGTAATTGGCTCCATGACAGATTTTAATTCCCTTATGATAAATTGATAATTATCCTGCAGATAAAAATAAACATAGTATTATTATTTCATATTTTTATGATAATAAAAATAATTTTAAATATAGAAGGTTATCATGTTTAAACCAGAATGTTGGAAACAGTGGTTAATATTTTTCATTAAAACTTCAAGTGTAGTAGTGTGAGACAATTATTGATGTTAGAATTTAGTTTTTAAGATTCTCCCTTTTGCTTGTGTACCATTGCAGATAATATACTCAACATGTTTGAACATCAAGCAAATATATGCAAACACACACACACACACGCACACACACACACACTCAAGGCATGTAGTTTTTCCTAACCAGGAACTGTGTAAACTAATAAAAGCACAACACTAGAAAGAATAATACTAATTATTTCTCAATTCCCTAAACCAGCGATGATCAGGGTTGCAACAGAAGGCGAGGCTAATAACTTGAGGTAACTATTGATAATTCAAATAAAAGATTCACTTTGCATTAATTACCTGAATTATTTAAGTTGATGTTGTAATCTCAATTGTAAACTACTGATAAGAAAATCCTCAATTTAGAATTACAGATTTCCAGTTAAGGTCAGAATAGTAATGTATACTCACTGAGATAACTTTCTGCTTCAAGAAATCTAAATCTCTATTTTACATTCTTTTCTTGGTGAATACATTACTAAAATAGTCACCATTTTAACAAAATGACATATTCTATTTATAGTTACATTGTGGCTTGAACTTTAATACAGAGACTCCATTTTTACCCAGAAACTATGCTGTGGAAATCTTCATTCTTCCTGATAAAGGACATAATGCATAACACTCCTGGAATTTTGCATCATTTTCTTGCCCTTATGTGGGATTTCTAGGAAGTCACTGATAGATTCAGAAGTCTAGGTTTTCCTTAAAAACTATATAGTTCTATTTCGTATTTATTTTATTTAGTTATTTATTAATACATTTATTTATTTATTTATTTTTGGCTGTGTTGGGTCTCATTGCTGTGCGTGGGCTTTCTCTAGTTGTGGTGAGCGGGGGCTGTTCTTCATGGTGGCGCGTGGGCTTCTCATTGCGGTGGCTTGTCTTATTGCGGAGCATGGGCTCTAGGCGCGTGGGCTCAGTAGTTGTGGCTCACGAGCTGAGTTGCTCCGCGGCATGTGGGATCTTCCCGGACCAGGGCTCAAACCCGTGTCCCCTGCATTGGCAGGTGGATTCTTAACCACTGCGCCACCAGGGAAATCCGTCGTATTTATTTTAGACACACTTGGAACAGTGAAAATGTGATATTGACACTCTCCAGCCCTAATGCAAGAAGGAAAGATACATATGCTTTAGTGATTTCCTTCTGCGGGGAATTCCTCCTGCCGGAAATGGTTTGCAAAGGCTTTTTTGTGGTTGTGAATATTTACAATTTGGGGAATAAACAACTGGAGAGGCAGGACTGGAGAGTTGCAGTCTCTGGCAGAATTGAGTTCCAGGTCCAGACATTGGCATCTCCATGCAGAAGCCATTCCTGAGGGCCAATCAGCTGCCTAATGAAGGTTTAAAATAAAAATTACAGGGAAGCCCAGGCAATAGGATCAGGTCTATGTGAAAATGACAGTCGTATTTGTAATTATTTATATCTTACTTGTTTGAAAAGAATTTGGGTTATCAGAAAAACGAAGAAAAAGAAACAATAGAATAGGGGTTACCAGGGGCTGCAGGGTGAGAGAATTGGGGAGATGTTGGTCAAAGGGTCCAAACACACATTTAGAAGATAAGTTCTGGAGATCTCATGCACAGTATTGTGATTATAGTCAACAATACTGTACCATACACCTCAAAGTTGCTAAGAGACTTGATCATAAATGTTTTCACCCCCAAAAGTAAATGATAATTATGTGACATGATAGAGGTGTTAGCTAATGCTAGTGCAATAATCATATTGCAATATATAAAGGTAAGAAATCAACATATTGTACTCCTTAAACTTACACAATATTATATGTCAATTAAATCTTAATTTTAAAAAATGAAGACAAAAAGGAAAAGTAGGGAGGAAGTCAGTAGAGAACTAAACTAGTTTTAAGCTTTATGAAAACTCTTTTAATACAAAGGGGAAAAGCAAAGGCCATCCTCTGCTAATAAATTACCTTGTGGCAGAAAATTAATGTAAACACATGAGTGAATGCTATTTAAACCTGATTTAATGTAACTGTTTATTATGATATTGTGATATATATGCATATACATATATATAGTAGCAGCATACTTATATCTATTTCTATATCTGTTTGTACTCTATCTCACCTTAATTGTTATCCAGTAATTTCAATTTATGTCTTTAAAAACATTTAAAGGAATTTTATAATTATAAAAGGAAAATATTTCACTGTAAGACATTTGGAAAGTATAAAGAAGAAAATAAAAATTATACTTAAACTTACCAATATTTTGTTTTATGCTTATTTTTAAATGATTGTTTATTTTAATAGTTATAAAAATACAAGTTTGAGTCTTGAATTTTCATTTCACACTGTATCATGAAAATTTTCCAAGTCTTATGCTTTGGAAGCATCATTATAATGGCTAAATAATATTCTACCAAATTCCTGAATTATAAGTCATAGTTTACTTTTCTTAAATTATTTAAAATATATGTATACTAATTTAGGCTGCACGGGGTCTTAGTTGCAGCACGTGGGATCTTTGTTGCTGCGTGCAGGATCTTTGGATGCGGCATGCGGTCATCTCTTAGCTGTGGCATGAAAACTCAGTTGTAGCATGTGTATGGGATCTAGTTCCCTGACCAGGGATTGAACCTGGGCCCCCTGCATTGGGAGCATGGAGTCTTACCCACTGGACCAACAGGGAAGTCCCCAGGTCATAGTTTATTTTGCTATTTACCTACTGTTGGACATTTTGATTATTGCTAATGTTTCTCTACTATAAATAGCACTGCAATGAACATCTTTGCATATACATCTGTGAACCTATCTATGATTATTTCTTTAGAAGTAGAATTACTGTTTTAAGGACTATGAATATATGACGATTTTCAGATAATTGTCAGGTTTTTTTCTTAAAATTAATAATCAATTTACATTCTTACAAATACTGTATGAGTTACTTAAATTAACATTTAAAGTATATTTTGTCGATTGTACAGATTATAAATAATATATTATTGTGGCTTAATTGCATGTTTCTCTAGTAATGAGTATGGTAATTTTTGATATATTTGTTGTAATTAATGTGTTTCCAATCAAGAATTATCTGTACATGTTCTTCCTTATTAGAGTATTAGTGATTTTTAGAGGCTTTTATTGTGTGCTGAGGATAGCCACCTCTTGTCAAAATTATTTCTACTCAATTAGATGTTTACTTTTATATTTTGTTTATGTTTTTGTGCTTTTTTTTAAAGTACAAAAGTCTTATTAATTTTATTACATCGTTTTTCCTTTATCTCTTTCATTGCCTTTATTTTAGAAAATTCTTTTGTATCTTCATACCAGTTTAAAAAATCTGTTTTTACCTAGTATTTTATAGTTTCATTTTTCACACTAAAATCTGTAATAGAACCATTAGTATGACATAAGTTAAGTACTTATCTTAATTATTCTTCAAATAGATAACTTTCCAAGTCTTTGCTGAATAAATATTCCATCTCTTTTGCATTTGTTTATGACGCTTTTTTACAATACACCTATTTCTTATGTATTAGGATTTTTGAACTGCTTTGCTCTATTAATCTGTCTTAATGCTTTTAACAATACCGTATCACTTACATTGAAATCTTACAATACTTATAAACATAACACTCTTTTCTTGTTTTGGTTAAAATATTCCTGGGCTATTCTTTTTTTTTTTGTGGTACGTGGGCCTCTCACTGTTGTGGCCTCTCCCGTTGCGGAGCATAGGCTCCGGACGCGCAGGCTCAGCGGCCATGGCTCACAGGCCCAGCTGCTCCGCGGCACGTGGGATCTTCCCGGACCGGGGCACGAACCCGTGCCCCCTGCATCGGCAGGCGGACTCTCAACCACTGTGCCACCAGGGAAGCCCTGGGCTATTCTTTCTTGTTAATTTTTCCCTAATCATTTTGGAAAGTGTCTCCCATCTCAGATAAAACCTCATTGCCATGTTATTTTTATTTGGTTTTCATTACGTATAAAATTAATTTAGGAGGAATTACACTCATGCATTGTGCTATCCATAAATATGAAGTGTTTCTAATATTTTCAGCTTACCTTTTATTATTCCTCCATGAAAGTTTACAGTTTTCTGTAAATAGGTCCTGCTCATATCTTGTAGGGTTATTTCTAGGCATTG
Source organism: Lipotes vexillifer (assembly GCF_000442215.2). Classification (NCBI taxonomy): domain Eukaryota; kingdom Metazoa; phylum Chordata; class Mammalia; order Artiodactyla; family Lipotidae; genus Lipotes; species Lipotes vexillifer. The sequence goes on along the minus strand of NW_006778983.1, from coordinate 661,626 downwards.
TATGTCATACTGTGGCTATTGATTTTTGTATGCACTCACTTCACTGAACTCTATGTTTTGGTATTTGATTTTTTTTTTTTTTGGATTATCCAGGTATATAATCATATCATAGGCAAAGAATGATAAGTGCCTATATAGATTATTAAAGCCTGTTAAGGTAGACTTTGATAATATAATCAAAACATGATATAAATTTCTTTATTAAGAAAGTAATTCTCACTAGTTTTTCATTTTACATTTTAGAGTCAAATCTAAGAGTTAATAAAATAATTTTATTCTTATACAGTACTTTTTCCTTGAATATCATTAAAGTAGAATAAGAATCTGAAATTTTTTAAAAGTAAAATGTAGCTACATTGGTTTTTTTGATGTCTTAGTACCCAAAGCACTAGAAATGTTATTCTAAACATTATATATAACACAATAAAATAAACTTACAAATAAAATAAATTGTGAGTGTATTCAGCATTATCATGGTCTTCTATTAATAAAATATAAATCAATTCTGCATCTAGTTAAGAATATCTTTGTTAACTAGCTAATTTTCTTAAGATAAGAAACATTTTCTTCATATAAATCTTGGGAAACATATTCCATGCATCCTACTTGGGCAGAAAGGGTCTTAATAGTGAAAACATAAACTTAATCCTGCCCACAATGTAGACATTACTAATGCATTTTGAGCTAAAATGATCTAAGAAAAAAACACAATATGAAATAAAATAAACCACCTCTGTTTTATATAGCATAGTTATGTTTATTGTAGTAGTAGGTTGGAAGAATCTGTGCTGATAAATTTATAAATAAAACAAACTTCAAGGTGACTTTTGCAATAATTTTGCTTTTTAAAAAATAGAAGTTTGATATATTTAATCATAGACCTTTTACTAGGCCCATTTCAACTTTTCTTTTTCATACTTGAAAGAAATTTGTATTGTTGTGCAAAACGGATTTTTTCTGCCAAAAATGATATAATACTAAGGGCTACATTTAATTACTATTATCCTAAGGGCAGATTATTGGAATTTATTGACTGAGAATAAATTTGTAAGCACTTAAAGGAAACTCTGGATGAACAATATTCAGAGAAATTCTTAAGTAAGTCTCTGCAAAAGGATGTATGTTAGTAAATCATTTTGCATTATTTCTTGATGAATTATGTAAGGTAGACATCTCTAATAAAATAGTAAAATAAAAATAATTCTAAAGGCACTTATACAAAAATACATCTGAATTGACTCATGAATGTAATTTCAGGTTAAGATTTCTGCATACTTCAATATATAAAAATGATAGCATCCTTATTCTTCTGATTGCTTAATCATCAAACTTTATGTAGCAAAAATGTTTCATGTACATAATCATATTTTTTGTCTGATACCTTGTGTCAGTAAAAGGTATTGTTGTTTACTTAAAATATGTAAACATTTCTATATTGGCGTATTCTTTGGTGTAAAATATATTCTTTACATTTCTGATAAAGTATTGAAGGGATTTCCAGTCTTTTTGTCATCGGGGGTTTTAGACATTGAGATTATTATAATTTACTAGGGCTAAAAATAAAATTAAAAAAATAACCCAAAAGCTGCATTTGTCATCCTTTCGATAAAACAGTTATGTGTTTATTTGCACAAAGACACAGAGTCAGTTAATTTGAGTTCAGTTTGAGACAGTTCACAAAACTGTAAATTCTCTTAGAGAAAACTATAATGGTGCTACATTTCACACAAAATAGTTTTAGCAATTATTATCAGCATGTAATAGGTAATTTTAAGTGATTTTCATTTTGGATAGTGTCTGTATGTTAATATATATTTTATTTATAACATGTTAAATATAATAATAGTAATGTTTATTGAGATACAGTGAGATAAAATTTATCTTGAGATAAAATTTATCTCAAAATATGAATAACTAGAGCAAACACTTACTCCAGTTAGGTGAACAGCCAAAGTTCTTATTTTAATTAAAATACGTTCAATGAGTGAGACCAAACATCAGATTCCTTCCATTACATTTAAATACATACCATGCATTTTAAAATCATACCATGGAACTTCACACCCATGGATTTAAATGAATGCCACTATATTTAAGATTTATGTTCAAGAGGTTTAAATTACCAAGAAAAGTTTTTATATCTAATTATATTCATAATGAGTTGTGAATAAAATAAAAACTTAAGTAAATTATTTTTAAAGCAACATGTTCTTAATCTACTCTGTGGCTCAAGAATTTAAAAATAATTCCTAAAATTTTATTTTTGTGTATTCTATTTAAACTCATCTTACAAGGCTTTGTTTGTTTGCTTGCTTTTCTTGTTTGTGCTTTTTGTCATCGATTTGTAAGCAGTTTTTATTCAAGGGGTTGTTAGAAATGTAGTGATCTCAACTTACCACTTAATTTATAGCAATACATGATATTTAATAAATTAAATAAAAAACATCAGATGCAGAGTAGTGCTGTAGAAAGAGCTCAACCTTCAGAACAGAGATCTGAGTTCTAGATTGGCTGAGAGACTGGATAAATCACTTAATCTGAGTCTTAGTATTATATATATGTGTATATATGACGGTAGACAATTACTAAGATAACTTCTATAGACAGCTCTATAAATTTTAGAAGACCTATTGACTTTTTGTCCTTGAAAAAAATCAGAACACTGAGCTAATGTTCTTTCTTTTATTATAGAGAATTTTGAAATAAGTGTCCAATTCAGGAGCATGCCTTTAGCTGAAGGTCTGTATTTATTCTTACAAGAAATTTGAGAGAATTACCAGTTGGAAGGGCTGCCAGCTTACCAACCTATTCTTTAAAGGATCCTGGAATTATCCATGATTGGAGGGTTTTGGGGGTGCTTGAGAGTTACTGTGAAGGGAAGGTAGAGAGAAAAGGGTTGATAGTACCAGGTTAGCCTCAGGACTAAATAGCTTTGGTTAGTGTCCGTATGCACGAAGATTGATTGAAAAGACATTATAGAATTTTGTGGGGAAAATAAAGCGAATTGCATATGAAAGGCTGATCTGAGCCTGTTAGTGTAGGTGGGTAGCAATCTAAAAAAGCAAAGTGTACAAAACTCAAATATCTGTTTCTATTGAAAAATATGTTTATTTCATAACTTTGTATCATTTGAAAACTTTCTGGCTGGGCTTGTTTTCATCTGCTGAAGAGGTACTATTTGGAGCTATTAAATGAATTGTTCTACCTATAGTATCCATAGTCTTCCAAATCTAACAGCCTGTGAGTAGAATAGATAATGCTTTCCCATAACATCAGCCATGAATTTTAACCTAATTAACCCTTAAGCCTCCCCAACCTCCAAAAGTCCATTGTGAACACCCAGGAGTGCTGTCCACCCCTGCTTCTGTGACACACACAGTTCCTCTGGGGAAAATTCTACATTTGGATTCTTACAGAACTTTTATACCATTTTTGTTTTAATGAAGAGGAATCAACTTTTAGAAATTATTATACTGTATAGTTTCTTTCTCTCTTAAAAGCAACTTTATCAAATTGATTTAGAGAAACGGCTGACTTGCTTTTAGCACTTTTCCCTGCTGTGGTTTCCCTCTCAAGTACAAATCACATCGCATGTTGTGTTTTACAAGGGTCAAGGGTGCCAGCCTTCCGGAGTATGTTTTAGAAAGTGTCTAAATGGAGTTCTTCTTGTATAGACTTAAAATGCATGTTCAGGACATGCAAATGAATTGTGGTCCAATTAACCACTGGAAAAAAAAAAAACAGCCTTAAATATCCTGTTAATGAACAGCATTTAGGCGCTAAAAAGACATTCCATCCTGATGGGATTATAAAGATCCTGCCCTTAATTATGAGTTGTAAAAGCCACTTTCAGGTAGAAATAAAGAGGGTAGCAGTTGTTCAATTAGAGGTGAACATTCATCTAGGAGGGGAAAAAAGCCTTTCTGTGATAAGACCCAGAAATCTTGTTTTTCTGCTAATGCGATTTCATACATTTTTGTTGCACGGTGGGCCGAGCAGCATTCCTGCTCTGTTGCCTCGGATGGGAATTGTTCAGCGCTGTGTCACACATAGCCGAGCCCCGAGTCCTCATGCTGAGCGGGGAACTGATCCCAGGGTTGTAAGTGACAGTTGCTGGCCAAAGCAGGGCATGCTGATTCATTCTCAGCCTCCTCTTCCCATCTCTGTCTCCAGCCTAGCATCCTTTTCAAGTTTATTCATGAGCTCATTGCTTGGGAAGAAAAAACTTTATTTGCATTATACCATTACATTTAAAAGCTATAAATTACATGGAGCTATAAATACTGCCCTCGGTAAACACCAGCCCTCATAAAATCTGTGCGTTTGTGCAGGCACATGTGTGAATATGTTCTTTGGATTTTTCTCCCTGCTCACTGCATCTTACAACTCTATTTCGTCATTAACATTCTGAAACATAGCAGTTAAAACAGTGATCATTTTGCTTTGCTTTCTTTAAATGGACAGGAGAGAATTTGGACTTACTAAAATAAGCTGTGACTCTGTGTGGAGCATGCCACCATGCTCACTCCAATTTTAATTAGACTGTCATCATTGTACAACAAAAGTGTTGCAATGTAATATATCTGGAGAGTTAAAAAACAGACCAGTTTTGTTCCATGCTGTCCAATAGAGGCATAGGCAACTTAACTGATAGAAATCTTCACCAGCCTTGCCACCCTGGAATATCTGTGTAAGTACTTACACCCTGGTAAGACTTTTAACCATCAAAATAATAATTACTATTGGTCACATATTTTCAAGAACTGAAGAGTTTAAAATCTGAGAAAAGCCTAAACTCTTAGGTTGAATACAAGAACAGTCCTGACTCCCTGTCTCCTCTCTCACTGTGAGAAAGAAAGTCCTGTACATCAAGTCTGTTACTCAGATGTGTATACAAACTTGAACTTGCAGAAAACCCTTGTGTCCTCTGCATCCAGTGACTCGGCAACTGGGGGTGTTGCTGTGTACAAGTCAGGGGTTGGTCGTTAGATTATTCTGCCTTGAGCAGCCTGAGTCAGGGGTGTGTGTGGCGACGACCCAAGGTGGGGTTGGCCCAAACTGCTTTCTCCTGGGTGAGGTACAGGTGCGAACTGGCTTGATTTATTTATTTTAACTCATCACGAGCCAAAATCTGAACGACTATTTCAGAAGGTTTATAGGCCAATCTTCTCTTTTAAAAATGACATAATCATATCCTTTTTCTCTGTTGTCCTTATGTTCCAGAAAATCTCCCTCAAGTCCAACTGAAATCCTTCCTACCTCCTTTTAAACCCATTTCTTCTTGCCTGATCTCAAGTGAAAATCAATGAACAATTCAGATTACTCATATTTTGTCCCTCCCAAACCCCAAAGTTTGTAATAAAGTGCTCCTCGGTTTATACTGGAGGAGGGGGAGGTGTAAGTATGAACCTCAGTCTACAACAAGCATGTAAGAAGCTTATATGTAACTGAAACAGATTTCACTGAAAATGCCCATTCCTTCAGGTGGCAGAAGGTAAGTTCAGTCAATTTAGTCCCCATCTTCCTTCAGTGTTATTAACATCTTGCTTTTCTTCAGTGCACAAAGAAAACATTCCCCACTCCCACAGCATACTGGAAACAGGAAATCCTTTCTTACCTTCCCTAAGCCCCTGCTTATGCCATGCTGGACCTGGGGGGAACGCGGCAGTTTCAGGGCTGTTCCCTAGACTCACTATTCAGACATTTCTTCTGCTCCTGCAGCTTTCTGGTCACGGGAACCCTAGGGGCTCATGCTCCACCCCTGGGCTTCACTGAGGGAAGGCACAGGTCTTCCTAATCTTGAAATTTCCAAACCTACCCACGGGTGGAGTGCGCAGGGCTCACCACCATCTAAGATCACGCCTGCTCTCTGGCACTGCTTCCCTTTCCTAGGCCCTGGGATCTTACTAGAGTCTCTTCAGGACCTGAATATGTGAGGCTCAAAAGCCACACATAGGCTATGTCTTCCCATCCAGGAAGCAGTATGAAAAGTGGGCATGGGCTTCCCTGGTGGAGCAGTAGTTGAGAGTCCGCCTGCCGATGCAGGGGACGCCGGTTCGTGCCCCGGTCCGGGAAGATCCCACGTGCCGCGGAGCGGCTATAGGCCCGTGAGCCATGGCCGCTAAGCCTGCGCGTCCGGAGCCTGTGCGCCGCAACGGGAGAGGCCACAACAGTGAGAGGCCCGCGTACCGCAAAAAAACAAACAAAAAGTGGGCATCTTTAAGCTAAGGAAATGGAGAAACACTGGGAAGAAAATGAAGTGCAGCAAACAATTATTATTATGCCACTTTTTTGTGGACTAAAGAAAACCAGTTCCCTTTGCCGTTTCTCTGGAAAGCTGCTTTAGAAAACGTCACCATTTGATTGTTCTTAGTGCCTTCTCTACTGAGTTCAGAATGAAGCAGGGGTGCTGGGGTGGTGAGGCCGGTGGTGAAGAGGGGATTTGCACTTAGAAGAAGGAATGGAACGTGAAAAATATAGAGAGGACGCGAGGTTAGAAACCCTACTGGAAGCAGCTGTGCGCCGGAGGCAGAGTGTGAGGGAGCTGAGGTCCATGCGTACACAGAAGCAGCCACTGAAGAGCCTTCTGTGCTACGCTGAAGAATTCCAAAATTGTGCTCAAGGTGATGGGGCCAGTGATGGATTTAAGCAGGGAGGGGACATGATGAGATTTGTGCTTGGAAATTCTGGTTTGGTCATTGTGCAGGATGGGGAGGTCAGGGGCAAGATGGGAGACAGTTAGAAATCCGGTAGATTAGTTCCAAGACTGTGGCCGTTGGAATGGAAGTGAAGGGATAAGTTGAGAGATGAAGTGAAGGAGGAAAGGTATGAGTGAAGTAGAGGAGGAGTTAAGGACACTTCTTGGAAGATTCCTAGTCAAGAGGAGCATGAGATAGCAGGACTGGTCTTTGGTCGAAGAGCTGAGAGCTCCTGGAATCATCCTCAGAGAGACATTAGAGGTGGTTTTATTCCCTACTTTTCTCCTTCCTTGTACACACACGTCGCCCTTCCTCCATTGTTAGTGGCATCCGTAGTCTCAGGAGAAGAATGCCACAGCTGAAATAAGGTCTTTGAACTCTGAAAGCTCTTGACAATCAACAGTTTAAATCTAGAATGTCCAGGACATGAAGCTGATTCACAAACATTAGCTTCAGACCGATGTGTGATGACTAAAGCAGTCTTCTGACACAGGTGTGGTTAAGAGTACTTGGTCTGGGAAAGAAAGAGAGTTGGAAGGATATTAGGTATCTCCAGAGGGAACTGTGCTCTCTGACCTCTTCTGCCCTGCCCTGTCACAGGCTGAGTCCTCAAGGTGGGATGGATACAGGACTGTGGCCCTGGAGAGGCAGGAACAACCCACGAGCCCAAGGCACTTGAGGTTTGCTTTCAGAGGAGCCCAGAGAGGGAGCGAGCCACATAGATTTTTCATCGATTTAGCATGTGTGCAGTGGGGAGCCTAGAGGTGGCTGCCTGAGTAGACAGGTAGGATAGTGTCAAGAATTTCTCCACATCCCACTTGGTATAGGGAGAGGCCACGTGTTCCCAATGTTCTCTGGAGTGGTCAGTCCCTTCTGCATACCTTTCTTCTCTTATGGAAAGTTGGGAATGGGGGCAGGGACAGGAAGGCTGAAAAAACTGAGGCTACCTGGAATTGACATGGATTGAAATTGTTTAGTTATAGACGATGAATGAAATGACATATCTTGAACACTTGAATTTGTGTTACACAGGGATAAGAACAAGCATAGTTCATCAGAAATGACAAGAAACAAAGTAACTGGCGATGGTGGGATAGAGCAACCAGATTGACAGGAAGGAAGATGGTGGAGGCCAGCGAGATTCACTGAGGTGCTGTAGCATGAGTTCTCCAGCTAGTACTGAGCAATGAGGCAGCTCAGACAGCTTCTGCTTCTGGTTTGGGCGACCGGGGAGGATGGTGGTGGCCCTCACCAACGTGGGTAAGTACAAGACGTAGAGCAGATATGCAGGGGAGAAGATGAGTCCATTCTGAACATGCTGAATTTGAAGAGTTTAGGTGGGTCTGGTCTGTGGTATATGCAGGTCAAGATAGTATGGGTATAGGGCTTCCCTGGTGGCGCAGTGGTTGAGAGTCCGCCTGCCGATGCGGGGGACACGGGTTCGTGCCCTGGTCCAGGAGGATCCCACACGCCGTGGAGAGGCTGGGCCCGTGAGCCATGGCCGCTGGGCCTGTGCATCCGGAGCATGTGCTCCGCAACGGGAGAGGCCACAACAGTGAGAGGCCTGTGTACCGCAAAAAAAAAAAAAAAAAAAAAAGTACAGGTATGGTGTTGAGTCTCTAAAATGGAAGCATCGATGAGCATAAGATGATCTGGGCAAAGTGCAGGGACTGATAGGAGGGCCAAGGATGGAACCTGGAGGCCACCAGAGGGTTGTTGGAAAAAGAGGATCCTGCAAAAGAGACTGAAAAATGATCACAATTTGACCTGCTGTGATGGGAAAGAGAGAGTGAAGTTGATAGGTAAAGAAGGGTTTTTTAAAATACAGGAAGAGACTCACACGATTCTGCAGGTTGAGGGACAACAGCTCATGCCGGGTGGGTAGGCAGGGGGTGGTAAAGGAGACAGGGGAGAGATCTCCAAGGGGCTGGAGTGTTGGGGGAAGGTTAACCTCATCCAGCACAGGGCACCCTTTCTCCTGAGGCCAGAAAGGAGGGAAAGTAGAAATGGAGATGTGCAGAAAAGCTTCAGGGGGAAATACGGAGTCGTTCTGGCTGGATGTGCTGTTATTTTATTTGTGTGTGTGTGTGTGTGTGTGTGTGAAGCAGCTGCAGGTGGGACAGGAAGGAGGAAGACCCTCGGGAGGCATCAAAGGCCACAACTGGATCTCCTAGTGGCCCGATTTTGAGATTTCCCTCCTGGCACTGAGAAGCCAGATCCCAAGTTTGATTCAGGGTTGAAGCTTTGTCAGGCGGGTGTGTCCAATGGAAAGAACGGCACTGGGGAAGGGAAACTGAGACTTTTGGCAAGCTCATGATTTCCTAGCTCAGCTGCAAATAGCCATAGATTTCTATTCTTTCCAAAGGGTAAGCAGAACTCGTGGATGATTTATCGCACAATCCCAACTCAGAGAAACCAGTGGTGATCATGGAATCCTTTTTCCCTTTTTCTGGGGGAGGAACCTCTTTACTCTTTTAAATGCAAAAATGGGAAACCAAAAACAAGGACTCTATGTAAACATTTTTATTAGAGGAGAGAAAACATTAGTTCAACCTTAATACTGGTTGGTGAGAATTGTGTTCTAAGTTCTGGTCATCTTTCAATATGGGTACCAGTTGCAAGTCATTTCATGAAGAATTACGGTGGGACAATGTGAAGCCACAAGAACATCTGCTGACTGTTACAAAGTGATGGAAGAAGTGAGACTGATCATGTTACCAAATGCCAGTGTGAAGCAGGTGATGGAGTTTCTGCCAGAGGAATGTTGGCTTGTAACTGGCTCTGGTTTACAGTAGATCATCCCAAATCAAAAAACAAGCTAAACTTTGCAGTTAGTGAAATTAGGGTATAACTAAGAACATTCAGAACACTACACACACAGTTTAGGTGATCTTGGTATAGTGGTGGGACAGCAGTGATTATAAAATGAAAGTAATTAACATGTGCATGCTCTGTTGGGGGAGACTAAAGGGCAAGAGGTGTTCAGCCTAGAAAAACATTTCTCAGTGGATTTCCTATGAAGTCAATGTGTCTTGGGTTTAACTTTGAAACAAATTAAAAAATTTTAAAACTGAAAAAAAAAAGAATGAAAGAAGAAATACATTTTGATTTTCATTTCTAAAATTTGCCACAGGACTCCATTGGACCGTAATATGCTTCTCCATCTGCACTGATGCTCTATAACCTAAACAAGCAGAAAACTTACTATGAGCTTCCTGTATAGGCTTAGACTGGGTACTTCTCTTTTTATTTATTTGTCTATCTATTTCTATTTATCCGTCTATGGTATTTAGTTAAAATTCCAACCACAATTTCAAAAACAACTGTAAAAGAAAAAAAAAGAGGACACAATTGGTTAAAAGAAGCAAATATATAGAAAGCACTTAATTAACATCAGTAATCTGGCATTTGCTGCTGTTGGAAACTTAACATAGCTCTAAGTTTTCTAGAAGTCACATATTTACATTTCTTTTTTTTTTTTTTTTGCAGTACATGGACCTCTCACTGTTGTGGCCTCTCCTGTTGTGGAGCACAGGCTCCGGACGCGCAGGCTCAACGGCCATGGCTCACGGGCCCAGCCGCTGCGCGGCATGTGGGATCTTCCCGGATCGGGGCACGAACCCGTGTCCCCTGCATCGACAGGTGGACTCTCAACCACTGCGCCACCAGGGAAGCCCGGCATATTTACATTTCTTACTGTCTCACAGGATGTATCAGACCAGCGGATTAGCCGGTTCATGTTCTTCTCAGATAAAGGCTGAAGCACAAGTATATAAGATATATTCATGCAAAACATTTCAAACCCTTAGTCTCACCTCAGTCCTCATACCATTGTCCAAAGAAGCTACCTGACCAAGTCCAAGTCAAGGGGTGAGCAAGTACATCCCATCTAAGGAGGAGATGTGTGAATGTTTATTAACAATAATCTAACCCCACAAATTAATTACTATTAAAAAGTTATTCCCAAAATTCTAATTGTATCTATAAATTATATTTCTTTTAAAAAATATCAAGCAAGTATGATAAATTGGTGAGATGATAAAGCTAATATATCTTGTTTACATTTTAATTATTCTTAAGAGTTTTCAAAATGTTAGAAATAAAATAAAAATAATTAATTAGTAGTTTTTCTATCTAGAAAATGGGAATAATAACACTGGTTTTGCCTTTTCCTGTGGTTATTATCAAAATGAATTTGGACAACACTCATGAATACACTACAAAGTGTCCTGCAGATGCTGCTGTTCTTATGTGACTTGCTGGTAAAATCATGATTCAAAAATAAAATTCAATTAATATCATGATGAGTCCTATATATTTCACCACATTAAAAAAATGTCTAGCAGTGATCACTGAAATTAATAAACGTAGAAGTGATCACTGCTGTAATACATTTGTTTGAGGCCGACGTAGCTATGGGTAATATTTTAATAGGGCCCAGTACTTCCTACAAGGCTACAAAATGCACTTTGAATGACTATTCCATATGTTAGTAAAACATCCACTTTATCTTATTGTAGGTCAAGCTGTATTCTTATATTAATTTCTGCTTCCTGATATTACTTATTCCCTCTTTTCCATTCCTATGTCTAAGTGAGGCTTATTGGGCAAGTGTCTTTTTCTGTCCTTATTATTAGATGATTACATTGTGAAAATGAAAAGTTGAGTTCTAAGAATTAGCCTGAGATCTTTTTGCAAGCCTTTATGCAAGTGTTATAAGCTAATTAATCATCAGTCAAGTTAGAATTGAGTCTAGAGGCAGAAGAGTGGATATACAAAGGAAATACACTGGTGTTTCCAGCTGAAGTTTTTGAGATTATACAGTTTTCTTTTTGTATATAAAAGCTTTAAATCTGCTATGTGTTTCATATAACCCTAGAGGTGGGCAAGAGATTAATGAAAATACAGTTTCTTCCATGGAAGAGTTTGAAGGTTAAAAAGAAAGGAACTGCACAAGTGGATATCCATGTGCAGAAAAATAAAGTTAAACCCTCTATCTCTCAATATACACAAAACTTAACTCAAAATGGGTTGACTTACGTGTAAGAGCTAAAACTATAAAACTCTTAGAAGAAAACATAGGTATACATTTTGTGATCTTGCACTAAGCAATGATTTCTAAAGCCCAAGCAACCAAAGGAAAAAATACATAAACTGGACTTCATCTAAATTCATCTAAAAAATTTTGTACTTCAAAAACCACCATCAATAAAGTGAAAAGGTAATCCGGAGGGTGAGGTAAAATATTTGCAACTTGTATACCTGATGAGAGATTTTACTCAGGATATATAAAGAACTCTTACAACTCAACAAAAAAGAGACAATTAACCCAGTTAGAAAATGAGCAGACATTTCTGCAAATAAGATGTACAAATAGCCAATAAACACATGAAAAGTTGCTCTACATCATTAATTGTTAAGGAAGTGCAAACCAAAATCAGAGTGACACATCACTTCATACCCATTGGGGAGGCTATAATAAAAATAACAAAAGAAATAATAACAAGTGTTGGCAAGGACGTAGAAAATTGGAAATGTAAAATGGTGCAACCACTTTGGTAGACAGCCTGGCAACTCCTTATGATGTTAAACATAGAGTTATTGTATGACCCAGCAATTCTACCTCTAGGTATATACTGAAGATAACTGAAAACATATGTCTGCGCAAACACTTGTACATGAATGCTCATGGCAACGTTATTCATAATATACAAAAAGTGGAAGCAATCCAAATGTCCATCAATGAATAGATAAACAAAATATGGTATACCCATACAATGGAATATTACTCAGCCATGAAAAGGAATGAAGTATTTATACATCCGACAATGTGAATGAACCTTGAAAACATTATGTTAAGTGAAAGAAGCCAGACACAAAAGGCCACATAATGTGTGATTCCATTTATATGCAATGTCCAGGATATGCAAATCCATAGAGAAAGAAAGTAGACTTGTGGTTTCTAGGAACTGGAAAGAGGGAAGAATGGGGAGTGACTCCAAGCGGGTATCAGGTTTCTTTTGGGGGATGAAGTGTTCTGGGATTAGATGGTGGTAATTGTTGTATAACCTTGTGAATATACTAAAAATAAATGAGTTGTACATTTTAAAAGAGAGAGGGGAAGAAACTCTGTCTTAGATTGTATCTGAAATATTAATTTACCTATAAAGTTCCTAATATCCTCAGTTAGAGTACATTTTTTCTTTTCTCTTCCCTCAGCACTTTTTTAATCCCTCTATGGAATAATGGTACACTCTGGGGCTTCCCTGGTGGCGCAGCGGTTGAGAGTCCGCCTGCCGATGCAGGGGACACGGGTTCGAGCCCCGGTCTGGGAAGATCCCGCATGCCACGGAGCAACTGGGCCCGTGAGCCACAACTACTGAGCCTGCGCGTCTGGAGCCTGTGCTCCCCAAGAAGAGAGGCCGCGATAGTGAGAGGCCCGCGCACCGCGATGAAGAGTGGCCCCCCGCTCGCCTCAACTAGAGAAAGCCCTCGCACAGAAACGAAGACACAACACAGCCAAAATAAATAAAGAAATTAAAAACAAACAAACAAACCAAAAAAAAAAAAAAAAAAAAATAATGGTACACTCTGAATGGTATCAGGGGTGTGTGGGTGTGTGGGTGTGTGTGTATGCATCTCCCATAACAGATTGTGAGTTCTTTGAGGGTAGGACTTGTAACTTACTTATCTTCCTGTCCAAACAAGTAGCACAGCACTTTGTGTTGTCAGTGCCTAATCTGTGCTTGTTGGTTGCATTTCTCTATCCTCTGACACATTATGTCAACTGTACTGGCTCATGCAACTTCTCAACTTCCTCAATTCCTAGGAAACTCAGCTCATAGAGATTAAAACCCACAGATTGCAAGAAGCAGATGAGATAAAACACACAGATTGTCTGAGTCTTGGAAAGTACATATTATAGATGGAATTGACATTGGCAAAACACCAAGTAACAGAAAAATGTTGTAGAATTGATTAATTCTGCCCAGTAAATAAAGTTCGTTTACCTTCCCAGTTAATCATAGACTTATTACTCCTGGTTTAGGCAGGAGTAAAGGCTTTCAGGCTCCTCAGTTGATAGGAGAGGACCATTTGATCAGAGTGGCTAGACAGGGCTTTCCTTAAGGTATATGATGCTACCTGAGACTACCCAGTTTATAGAACAGACAAGATGAGTCCCATTTGGGAGAGTTCTAGCTTCCCTGTCTTGAGGGAGAGAAACACCCTCCTTTTCTCTTTTTATTTATATTTTTTTGTTGGGAGGGGGAGGGGTGGAGCAATGGTAGGAAACTGATCATATCGCCAAGTGCCATGTGTGGTTTTCTCAGCTTAATAAAGAAGGGAGGCCTCTGAGCAGAAACTTTCGTCAGCCAAGCTGGAAGGTGCTCTCAGTGCTGGATCCACAATTTATCTTTTTAGCATCAGGATTCATTTCTCGGTAAATAGCTTTTTGGTATAAATTCTAGGCCAGCTCAGGTTTTTGCAAACCACTTTGGTGGACTTTTTTAGTGGGATGGTGGGGAGAGGGTGGTTGGTGCAAAGTGAAGGGGAGAGAACACCAAGATTAATAAAAAATAATTCTTATCTTCAAAGTTGGGTATAGTCCAGAAAAAGATGGATATGTCTACACCAGTAAGGGAGGTGGTTTGTGTGGGCTGAGTGTGGAATTTAGGCAAGTTCTAACTTCTACCTTGATGTAGTTCTAAGTGCTTCTGCCTTCAGTTATTTGCGCCATCGGCCACTAATGGGCTCCCCAGAAGCAGGTGTAACAAGCTCACATATGACAAGGTTGCTGTCTTTAAGGAGTTTATAGACATCTTGTGGAGAAAAATTTGACCCCATGAACCAGAAATCACATAAAATAGTCTTAAGTGCTGTTATAGGATGGTAACACTAAGTGTTTCACACACAAAGAAAAATTTGGTATTGGCTTGAGTATTTAGAGCTGTCATGGAGGAGATGGGATTTGAGGTGGACTTTGAAGAAAGTAAGGGCTTACAGCAGGGAGAGAATCCCAAGAGACAGCTGACCTGCTAGCATCATAATCATATTGTGAAAAGTCTTTTCTGCTATAACGTGATCATTGGTCCTTGTGAAGCCCATGCATTCACAAATATTTTACGAAATATTGATTTCAATTAGGTAGTTGGGTAAAAGGGGGTTAGAAACTGGGGAGTTTCAGAAGCTCATTAAAAAGCTATTTTTCCTGCAGAAAATTCAATTATAAGAGTTTTATCCATGTGTATTTTGCTATAACAAGTGAAAATAATAAGATGGTTAATCAAAACTTAGGAAACAGAGACTTCCCCGGTGGCTCAGTGGCTAAGAATCCGCCTGCCAATGCAGGGGACATGGGTTCGAGCCCTGGTCTGGGAAGATCCCCCATGCTGCAGAGCAACTAAGCCCGGTGACACAACTACTGAGCCTGCGCTCTAGAGCCCTCGAGCCACAACTACTGAGTCCGTGTGCCACAACTACTGAAACCCTGCAGCTAGAGCCTGTGCTCCGCAACAAGAGAGGCCTCCGCAGTGAGAAGCCTGCACACCGCAACGAAGAGTAGCCCCTGCTCACTGCAACTAGAGAAAACCTGTGCACAGCAACTAAGACCCAACGCAGACAAAAATAAATTAAATAAGAAAAAAAAAACTTAGAAAACCATCACAGAGAATAATAGGAATAGAACTTTAAGACCAGAACAAAATCAATGAATTTCTAGATCATTATTATTTTTCATTTTTTGATAAAATCCTAAATTGAAAAAACTGATTTTTTTTTTTTTTCAAAAAAGCACAAAAGTGAAGGTGTGGTCAAGGTGGCAGAGTAGGAAGACGCTGAACTTAGCTCTTCCCACAGGCACACCAAAAATTACAGCTATTTACAGAGCAACTGTCTATGATAACAATCTGAGGAGTAGCAGAAAAGATTTTTCACAACAAAAGATACAAAGAAGGAACCACAACAAGGCAGGTAGCAGGGGCAGAGACATAGTATAGTCAAAACCCACACCCCCATGTGGGCAACCTACAGATGTGAGGATAATCGCAATTGCAGAGTTTCTCCCCAAGGAGGGAGTGGTCTGAGCCCCACATTGGGCTCCTCGGCCCAGGGAGCCTGCACTGGAAGATGAGCCCCCCAGAACATCTGGCTTTGAAGGCCAGTGGGGATAGCAAAGCCATCCCTCAGATTTGAAGGACGAGAGATAAAGGGTTTTACAAAGCAAAAGCTAAAAGAGTTCAGCATCACATTACAGGTTTATAAGAAATGTTAAAGGGACTTCTCTAAGTGGAAAAGAAACAACCACACTAGAAATATGAAAATTACAAAAGGAAAAGTCTCATTGCTAAAGATAAACATACAGTAAAGATAGTAGATCAACCACTTATAAAGCTAGGTTAAAAGACAAAAGTAGTAAAATCATCTACATCCACAATAAGTAGTTAAGAGAAACACAAAACAAAAAAGTATAAAATATGATGTCAGAACATTAAACATGCAGGGAAGGGGAGTAAAAGTGCAGCATTGTCAGAGTGCATTTGAATTTAAGAGATCAGCAACTTAAAATAATCACTTGTATATAGGTTACTATATACGAACTTCATGGCAACAACAATTTA
The DNA here is from genome assembly GCF_000442215.2 of Lipotes vexillifer. Classification (NCBI taxonomy): domain Eukaryota; kingdom Metazoa; phylum Chordata; class Mammalia; order Artiodactyla; family Lipotidae; genus Lipotes; species Lipotes vexillifer. Next base: position 645,311 of record NW_006778983.1, on the reverse strand, counting down.
TATTAGGTAACTAGTGTTCAGTAGTGCAGGGTGGCTGAGCTAGAATGATGTGACTCTCAGCCCGGCGATGTGTCACTGACCTCTCACATTAATGCTCTTCCACAAGAGGGTGGCACATATGGACTGTCTGACAGCATCAATTTCTCTCCTAACTTCTCTTTCCTCTATATCCTTTAGTGCTCAGCCCAAGCCAACCTCCACTGAGAATGTCTTTCTCTGTCCCACATTAGTAATCTATAAATGTAGGAGTATCGGAAGATGCTGAGAAGCCATATTTGGATTAAGCTCACATCACTTGTCTGGCAGTAGTTAAACCCCATACGACTGCACTGTCAGGAGACACTGGGGACATAGGCGTGTTGAGACCAAAGGTTCCAGGGCCAAGTACGCCTAGGTTCAGATCTTAGCTATGCTCTTAATGGCTATTTGAAATGTTACTAAATGCCTCTGAATGTCAGTTTCTATCTCTGAAAACAGACGTAATAAAAAATAATCTGTTTGGAAGCGTTATGAAGATCAAATCAAGTAACACATAAAGCCCTGACACACGAACACGCAAATGTTAGTCCCGCTTGCTCCTGTCTGTCTTAATGTAGCCAAAGGCACCCATATATGTAGTTCTAAGAAGCACATGCATATTGGACCAGCTTGAGCATTTTAAAAGTTATAATTTAAAAAATTTTGACCGATGTCCCTTCTAAGTTCATCTTTTATCCTGAACAATAATTTCTCAAAGCAGTTGAAACTGGATAAATATCTAATGAGCCCAATATCTCTAATATTCAAGGAGTGTGCCAAGACCTACATGCCATGATGGTAAATCCTATGGAAAATCAAGATGTTGCTTTAAATAGGAGTGTACTCATAAAGGATGTGGGCTCTGAATTCAGGCTTCCTGGATTTAATTCTCTCTCCAAATTCCAGCTTCACAACCTTGATCTTTATCAGCTGAAAAATGAACACATTAATGATACTCATTCAGAGGGGGCTGTGGTGAAGATTAAATGAATTCAACCTTGTTAAGTGTTTAGTACAGGATCTTCGGCACAGGAAGGACTTCATAAATATTAGGTTTTGTTAGTTTCACTGAGAATTTTGGAGAAGGCGAGTAAACAGCTGACTTCCAACATTATCTAAGGTGGAAGTCCAAAAACAAAAGCACACTTATGGGACTTCCCTGATGCCCAGTGGTTAAGACTCTGTGCTTCCACTGCAGGGGGCGTGGGTTCGATCCCTGGTCGGGGAACTAAGATCCCACAGGCCGTGTGGTGTGGCCAAAAAACCCAAAAACCCAAACAAATTAAACAACCCAAAAAGCACACTTGTGAAGAGAAGTTTTGTTTTTTAAGGTGTTTTCAGTGTACATGCATTTTACCATTTCGTATGCAGGTAAATTAATTTGTCTAGGCAGACTTTAATGAGTCTCTTCAAAGCTTCAGAAGTGCACATATGGTAGACCAATTAGACGTTAAGTCCTCGATAAAATCATATCTTGTTTAAGGACTGAACTTACTTAAAACTCTTGCCCACGAATTTCTAATCCCTATTAATCAACCAAACTCATCAAAAACAGGTATGTTTTGAAAGTCCAATTTATGAAAGATGACTCTTTTGGCTTTTCCTTGCTTTCTGAGTGACCTGTGTGAGAAGCCCGGATAAAATTATTTCTTCAATGAAAGTATTTCTTTTATTATGGAAAGGAAATGTTGAGTTATTCCTGTCGATGATCTGTAGCTCTCTAAAGAAGGAATCCTGTAGCTTTTCTTGAGTTGCAGGGCCTGCCCAGCAGGGAGAGTAGAACTGATAAGTCTGGAGTTCAGTCTCCTTTGTCAATGGCCAGTCCCTGGCCTTGGGAACTGACTGGCGGCAGTTTGCAAATGTATGTGCTTGAAGGGAAGCCTGCAGTTCCCTTTGTCCTTGAGCCACAGGAGGCCTGATAGGGCAGCCGGACTGTGTCATCCCTGACTACACTAGTTTCCAAGCAGGAACATGATGGGTAACTTTTCAGACACTATGCAACGTGAGCATTCATCATTTAACCTAGTCTTCTGCTGGATACAAATAATAACTAGTTTTACATGCTTGTCTACTAACTTACTGCCAAGTGGAAACACAGATATTTGATCAGGTCTGAAGCCTGAGTTTCTGCAGAGTCTGAATAAGAGTTTCTAATCCTCTTTTGTGTCAACTTCCACCTCCCCTACGCTTAACAATCCAGTATTCATCCTCTCAACTGGCTTTCTCCAAATCAAAAAAAAAGTGATCAAATCAAAACTATTATTTTTACTCTTATCCTAGATACACTAGAAATTATAGACTTTTTCTGCCAAATTGCTTTATATGTGTGCTTTCCTCCATCTAGGAGCTTCGGAAGTACACCCGTAGAAGAGATAAAGCTATCTTGCATCAATGGATTCAGTTTCATGCTATAGGGTACATCTTTTATAACATAGATGATCCCCAGAAGAGTCATTTTTTGGGTTTCTTCTAATTCTACTTTTTTTTAAACTCAGTTGTGAGTGAACACCTTTCTTTCCCAATCCCTACTGAGTTAGACGTTATAAAGTTTCACCAATCCCTGACAGTTTTCTAATTCTGAGCATGTAGAAATGAGGTACTTTCCCACCTTCCTGACTTTAGGTTTGGCGATGAAATTTACCTAGGTCAATGGATGGGAATGGAAGTAATGTGTGTAGAGAGTGTTGGGATTCCGCCATCATGTTAAGCTCAAGGGTTGGTGGCCTGCAAAATAACCGAATAGACCAATTAACAAGAAGAAAGTTCAATGTCTCTCTCCAAAGCAGAGGCAGATTTGTTTGCTGTCCAGTATAATAATCTCCCTTTCTCTGGGGGCAAAGATTGGGAAACTATGCTTATAGCCCATAAAAAAAAAATTGAGTTTCCTAAGTTTAGGCTTCTTCAGCTGACAGGAGAATTGGGGATTGGTGTGAACATGAAAGTTCATGCTGCCTGTTGTGCTGCAGGCTTTCATATCTTTTGCCTTTGTACGTGGAACTGTGGCACGCTAAATTGTTAGCTTGCATGCAGGGTCAAAATCTCAGACCCTGCGCAGTTATTCACAGGCAGGATATTAGAGCAGCACTTCAAAAGTGCTGCACTCCTGAAGCAGGGTCATCATTAGGGTTCCTTTGACCAATATACCTGGAGTTAGGCATTGTCTGGGTGGAATGGACTTAATGGTTTCTCAACGGCCTGATACATACTGATAATAAAACTGACAAGCTTCTATCACTCAAATTACTCAGAAAATCACTGTCTGTGGAAATGATTACAAGGGGGATTATAATTTTATTTACAGTATATAAAAGTTGAAAAACACAGGGTCACCGTGGGCCATGGCCGCTGGGCCTGCGCATCCTGAGCCTGTGCTCCGCAGCGGGAGAGGCCACAACAGTAAGAGGCCCGCCTACAGCAAAAAAAAACAGAGGGTCACAAACTAAAGATCTAATTACATTCTATGACCAAATTCCTTTTGAACTGAATTTTTCAACCACTTCCATTCAAAGTTTAGATCATCGGATAAATATGGTAATCATTAAAATATATGTAAATTTGCCGTTTTGTTTTTCATATCATAAAGTGAAAGGATAGATTGAATTGAGCTGGGACTAGAGATCTGTTAAAGCGATTTCCCTGTAACATTAATAGTTATTGTAAGTTTACCAAGGAGAATACGCAACACCAGAATTTATGAGACTTGGCCTGAGTCACTGCAGTTTTCCTTGGGAGACATTCCAGTCTTAGAAGAGAGAATTCTGGTGCTATCACTTACCAGCTGTGTTCTCTGAATCAAGTTCCTTAACCTCTTTTTTTTTTCCAATTTTGAAATATTTTATTTATTTATTTATTTTTTATTGAAGTATAGTTGATTTACAATGTTGTGTTAGTTTCAAGTGTGCAGCAAAATTATTCAGTTTCATATATATATATATATATACATGTTCTTTTTCAGATTATTAACCTTTCTATGCCTTGGTTTCCTCATCTGTAAGACAGGGATAATAGTACCCACCTCATAGGGTCTTTGTGAGAATTAACTGAGTATTTACACATACACATAATTGTGCTTAGAACAGTGCTTGGTGCATGTATGCTCCATAAGTGTTTGGCATTATTATACATTTATATTAATGGTGCATAAATTAAGACCAGTATTTCATATCATAATACTGAGAATAACACCTGAAGTAATCATTATTTGTTTGTTTCCCCTCTCATGAAAAAAAATTGTTGCTTGCAGATAATGCTTGCTTGCAAATAATTACCAGGCAGGAATCTTTGGCAAATGGTCATGACTCTAGTTATTCCATGCTGGATATGTTGAGCCAAATAGATAAAACAGTAGTCAGTTTTCCTTTACAGAGTAGAAGGTTTTTAACCCTAATAATCTATCAGTCAACTCATTTTTATTGAGTAACTGTGAAAAATTACATACAGGACATTTTTAGCTCAAAAAGATCGTTCCCTTCTAACTCTGAGTCTAGCAGAAATTCTCCGTAAAGTTTTTTGTTGGCCACAAGGGTATGAAAGAACGCTGGATCGATAGTGTTAATAATTATTTCATGATTCATGATTGCAGGTTTTTCAATCTGGTTCCTTCAGTGTTTTAAGACTACTATTGCTTTATCTTGAGCTGGTAGGTTGAGTCAGCATATTCTTATTTATTTTTAAGATTTAAGGAACTCTGTGATCAGAAACTTTGTTTTCTTCATTTTGCAACCCAACTTCCTCTTTGGGTCTCATATGTCAGAGTCTAATTTAACACTGATTTCCTTCCCGTCTTCATTATATAGTGTTTGACTTTGCAAGACTCTCTACCCAATAAATGTTGTTAACTGATTGGTAATCTATTATTGCAGTTATTTTGGATCAAACTTAGAACTACCTGCATTATTGAGCCCCTGCAACAGGTCTAGCATGAAAATGCTAATGGCTTTAAATATATATATATTTACAAAATATTTAGCATATTATATATATTTTATATATATATATATTTTGGAAGGAAAATCTTATTTAATAACGTTAAATTGTACTTAAGGCACCCACTTATTAGGATCCAAATCGCTGTAAAAGCAGCTCAGCTGTCAAACCCAAGAATTGTATTACATATTATGTTTTATGCTCATAAGGTCTAAAGTCATACGTAGATACAATCCTGCTACCCTAACATTTCCCCCAAGACAAAGTGTAGCAACTGGACCAAACTGTCAAGTTTAATTTTGCTAGCTCATGGAGCAAGGATTAAGGCATTAAATATTTGAATTTATATTGGTAGAAAAATAAATCCGTGGGAAGTTACATTTCTCAACAATTTGTAATGTCAAAAATAATTTTAACCTTTTTTTTCCTCATAGGGAAAGGAGTATATCTGTGGTTTAAGACGAATATATTCTATCAATCAGTGTCAATGTCAGTATACCAAAATGACACAATATATAGACATCTTTCCTATAGTGCCTATAGCTCCTTTTACAACCTAGACTGTGGGTTTATCCTGTGGTACTGGTGGGTTCTGTCTTATTATTTCCAAGCTTTGAGGTGCTTTGAAAATCATCTAGTTTCATTTCCTTGTTTTAGAGATGATGAAAGGAAGGCCCAGAAGAGATCAAATTAACCCAACAAAGTCATTGGAGAATAGGAAAAGAGAGTGTACAATCACACTGCTAGAAAAGATCTTCCTTCATAATTAATTTGAAAATTCCATGTCTAATCTGGAACGAAATATATCCTGTAAAAGAAAATTCCTTGAATACCATGGATAATGCATTCTAATATCTAACAACCTCTCTAGTCAGAAGTGTCATTCTTGAGTGTAATAACCTCTTTTCATGCAAATTAAGCTTATTTCCACTTGTTAGATGCTTAATAGAGATGGATGATAGTCACTTTAATTATTACAATCACACACATGTGTATTAAATTATTTTTCAGTATTAACTGATTCTCCATTATTTTCTTTGCACTCCCTGAAGAATACGACACCTTTAATTTTTTAACATAAGTCTTTGTTTCCCTTCCACAGTTGCTGAGCCAGGAATGTGAATATCATGATTCATCCTTCTATTTTTCTTCATTTTCCACCTCCAATTACTTACTAAGATTTTTTTGGTTTCACTTCCTAAATAGCCCTCAACTCTTGCGACCTCAATGTCACTACTCCAATTTACGCCACAATCATTCTTCACCTGGATTATCACAATATTTTACCTGATCAATTATTGTGACAATAAGCAATCCCCAACTTTTTGTAATTTAACAAAACAGACACTCATCTATTGCTTGAATTTCATGAGGACTGCAGGGCTAGGTTGGGCTAGGTTGAGTTTGGCTGAACTTGGCTGGGCTTTATGTGTCTTCTCATTCTGGGACCTAGGTTGAAGGAGCAGCTTTATCTGGGGTTTACTAGTCTCACTGCCAAGGTTAGAAATCCAATGGGGACAGAGCCCTATCACTCACACTTAAAGATTCTGCTTGGAAGTGGCATCATGTCCAGCAAGATTCTGTTGGCCAAAGTGAGTGTTTTGGTCAAGCTCAAAGTCGCTGGGGTAGAGAAGTATACTATGCACGTCAGTGAATGTGACAAGGGTAGGGAAGGAATAAACAATTATGAATAAATAATGGAATCTACCACACTCAGTAACCCACCTGCAGTTGTGTTCCTCTCCAATTCAGCCTCATACAATTTACAGACAGGATCATTACAATCCCTCAGTAGCCTTGGGATTATTAAGAGCTGCGGGGTGGGGGGGGGGGGGCGGGGGGGAAGGAAAGAATTAGGGACCACCTCAGAAAAATGAGTCTTGAGAGATCAGGGGTGGGGGGGGGGTGCAGGGGGGAAGGAAAGAATTAGGGACCACCTCAGAAAAATGAGTCTTGAGAGATCAATAGAATTTTCTAGAAGAGGGGAGGAAAGGAAGTGCATACTGGGCAGTGAGAGTTCCAGAGAACAATAAGCTGGGAATACTTCTGAATGACTAGTTTCCTGTTTCTCTAATATCACAGGACTATGCAGACAGCTATTCATGAGAATGTCTCAATTGCAGGGTAATGATTTGTTTTATTGTCCCCTCTACCCTGTCTCTGTACAACTGCAAACTTCTTGATGGCAGGCATCATCTCTCTTTCATCTTTGAGTACCCAGTTCCTAGCACAGTACCTTGAACATAGTAGGCACTCAAGATGTTTGGGCAGCATGTGCTTATGTTCCAAAAGTTCTGATTTAGCTATTTGGGTCCTCTTGATCATTCTGCTGGTCTGAGACTGATGGACTTTAACTGGCAAATGGATTGTCATTTTCTAACTCCCATTCCATGCATGTTCTGGAGACATTACTCCTCTCAGTTCTTCTTTAAATGTCCTCACTTTGTCATCTTTACTTACTTATTTTTAATCATTGCTTCTCCACCTCATCAAGACAATTAAGATGTTAGCCTCCTTTCCTGATCTGGCAGCACCTGTGAACCTAAAGGGACTCATTAGTCAATCATTCATGTGAATACTTAATACCACACCCAAGACTGACCTTTTACTTGCACGCTAGATGTGCACTTTAGCTCATCTTTGAATTTAATCAGTTTCCTACAAGGAAAAGGCCATGTCCCTTCCTAAGATTTTTGTTCCCGTTTCTTCACACCCATCTCGCCCTTTAGGTTTGCAGCTCCCTCTCCCCACACCTCCCTCCAAGGACCACAGGGCTCAGCCAAGTAGGGATTTTTGCTATTCCCCAAACACAGCCTGCTCTTCCACAACCCTGGACTTGTCTCTTGTTGATCCCATTGCTAGGTATCTGTCCCTCTTTACCTCTTCTAAGAAAATCCTACTCATATTTCAAGGCTCTACTCTACAAGGAGGTCATTCATTCTGTCTCTAACCCTTCTTAATAGCCAAAAGAATGAATGAGTGAATGAATGAAAGAATAAATAGCTTCTTGACAGTTTAGATTTAATTCATATCAATTCTCAACTTCTCTGTTCTATAGGGGTTGGAAATTTAAGTTGCTTTGATTTGATACATCTGATTAATCAATTCTATTCGTTCTTTTCATATTTTAACTCAGAGTCGGTCATTCTTTAGTCACTCTTTTCAGTATCATAATGAGGATTTAATAATATTTTCCTTTGTAGATATTCTTTCTTTTTCCTCGTTTGTGGACTGTTGGTTTAACCAGTTTATAAGCCCAGTGCTGGCTGAGACTCTAGTCTTCATTTATTTTTGTGTATATTGAGGTTTCTGTCTTCTGAAAACTCAAAACCTAAAATGGACCTCCTTCTCTTTGACAAGTCTTAATAGGATAGATATGTCTGTAATAGTGTGAATTTCAAGGAAATACAGATTGCATTTTTTTAAAAAGTACAGACTTTTTTTAAAAAGGCACAAACGGGTTATTATTATGGAAAACAAGAGAAAAAAAGGAATTTTCTCACCCCTTTCAAGACGATGGGGTGAGAGGAAGAAATTAGTGTCCAACTTGCAGTTTATCAGAGAGGTCTAATGACCCAGCCTAATACAGAAGAGAGTATATTGGGAAGTCTCAGTGCTAGGAGAGATGTCTTATGCCTGGACTCTGGAACCAACTGCTTTGGTCTGAATCCAGCTCCACCACTTGGCCTGAGCAAATGACTGAAGCTCCCTGTGTAACGGAGCACGACCCTATGGGGCCTTCAGGGGACAGGCCTTCCCCCTTATCCTCTGCTTTAGCTGCTCTCTGAAGCGCCTAAATAACAGCATTTGATGCAGATTTCCTGAGTTGTTTTGCAGATGTGAACCCTGCCCCCCTCCCCCCAAGACACAGAAGAACTACTTGATTTATTTGATGACCATGAGCACATAGCCCTGGGCCTCTTGGAGCCTAGGACTGATAATATGAACCCCTGTGACACCACCCTGCTGCCTCACCACCAGCCAATCAGAGAATTGTGCACAAGCTGATCACATACCCTGCGGCCCACCCCCCTCTTCTGGCCTTTAAAGATGCTTTGCCAAGGCCCTTCGGGAGCTTGAGGCTTTTCAGGGCACGAGCCACCTCTTTGCATGTCCTTGCAATAATCCTTTCTCTGCTCCAAACTCCGACGTTTCAGTTTGTTTGGCCTCACCGGGTTTCGGGCACGTGAACTTGTGTTAACACCTTTGCCTCAGTTTCGTTATCTGTAAGATCAGGGTAATAACTGTACATCACAGGGCTGTTATGAGGACTGAATGAATGAATATACATGAAGCACTTAGAACAGTGCCGGGCAAGTGCTGTAAAGTGTTATTTCTGCTTTGGAATTTCGTGCACTTTTTTTTTAAGTTGGAGAAAAAAATCCTTTCTCTCGCACTTCTGGGTTTGGAGTGGGAAAATCAGTAAACAGTACGAGTCTTTGATGGCAGCTAACTAACACCAATTCCATCCTAGTCGCCTCTCGCCCCGCCCCGCCCCACAATCATTGGAGGATGCTGCCCTCTGGTGGTCTCTCATTACCGCTCTATAGCTCAGTCAGACTTATGTCAGAATTTTCTTTGTCTCCACTTTCCTGTAACTTAAAGGTGAATTTATCAGAAGTTAAAGTATTTCCCTCTGGGCATTGCTTGAAACATAACTGCTAAATTATAGAAACATACGTAGATTTCAAAAATTGGACTGATAATTAATATAATTTGAATGGCTAGAAACTTAGAGGATAATGTATGCAATTATAAAATGTTTTGCCTAATTCTTTTTATTGACTTGTCTGAAAATCAGACAAATACTAGCCAATTACCTGAGGAATCAAGGAGATACCTTTCTGATATCTAACCATTCCTTTCAGAAAAAAAGTATGAATGGTAATATAAGTACTATATTTCATAGTAAAATTTAACTTTTTATATTAAAATTTTTATTATTCTGGCAAAATGTTTTCCAGAATTGAGGAGTCAAAACCATAGTTATTAAAATTAGAACTTAAACATGTGTATGAAGTCTATTAGAATTACAGGTTTTATGTTATTCATCATCAAAGTATCTTTAGTCAATGCCCCAGTTGCCTAAACCCTATTTCTTCAGGAACTTCATATACAGACATTTATTTTCCAGTGAAATTATGAAAAATGATTCTTTGCTAACTCTTTTGAAAACTTACATCATTTTGGAATACAGTTTGATACAGTCAGCTCACCTCTGCTGGGTGAACTGTTATGTAATTCCCAGCACCAAAAAAGGAACATCGGAAGATCAGTGACTATTTATTTACACATTTGTTATCATTTCTACTTGAGAATAAAGAATGAGTTTGAACTCTAAAAGCTGAGCCTGCAGGAAGCCCCATCAGTCTCTCCACACTTCTGCTGTCATTCCTTTTGTAGGGAAAACATTATTCAAACCACAGGCTCCAAACTCCCAGGTAACTGAAGCCAGCAGGAAGCTCTGTTTGATATCAAGTATGTTCTTTATCAACCTTTTTGTTGTGATGGGAAGAAATGAACTAACTTTACTTTTATCTTGCCCTGTTTTAACATAACCCAGTAGGTGAATGCTTTATTGGTGTGCTTTGGCCAAACTCTTTGATATATACTGACTTTATGGTCATAAATTTTCCATACAAAACAATTAATGGTTTTTCATCTATTCATTCCAACCAGAAAGTATTACAGGTTCATAGGTTTTTATTAAAAGTGTGCTTAAAATTTTGCTTATAAGAATTGCCACATGGAAAACACAACTTGATTTTTCTTATTAGATTCTGGGAGACAGCAGCCCCTCTGCCATCAAACATAACAGAGAATCAAACATAACAATGCACTCCTGAACTTTAGGGTCAACGTTACAGACTCTACTGAACACTCAGTCTCAATGCTTCTTTTTTCATATTCTAAAGACTCATGTAAGATAAGAAAATGAAGCGTCTATATTTTTTTCCTCCACGAGTAGTTGGTTTTCAATAAGCAAGCTAGCGGTGCTTATAATGTGGAGTTCATTAACGAGTGTACTTTTAATGCTCATTTCGGTTTTGACACACCACTAAACCATATATTAAATCTGTTCTTTGTTCTCTGTACAATATTATTTGTGTAACCTTGTTTGGATTCAGTATCTGTTTTACAAGGAAGAAACAAATTTGAATAAAATAGAGAAGTTTTAAGCAACACACATTTAAATCTTAAACATGTAAGATTTAGGATGATCTTAAACTCATGTCTTTACCTTTCCTGCATCGTTTTCTGCGATGTCTAATCTATTTTGGATGCTGGGTTTGTTCCAAATCCCCAGAAACTAAATAATCTAAGGCAAGGAATTCAGAATTTCCTAACAGAAAGAAGAAAAATAACATAAGAAAATTTGACTATTTTATTTTAGCCCAACATTGAAGATTTTATTGTACCTTTTGCAACTTAAAACTTATAAATAATTCAAACGCCAGTTATTTCAGAGCTGTCTTCATTCCAGTATTAGAGATAGTACGTATATTTAAACACTTAATATTCTCACCCCAAACCACTGTAATCTTCTCACAATTCAGAATTTGTGCAGTGAGCAAACTTTCACCTGGCGTTACTGTCTGAATATTTAAAGATTATTACGAAAAGAAAACCTCGGTGCTACTGGTGTTTGGGCTGCATAATTCTTGGTTGTAGGGGCAGCCCTGTGCATTGTAGGATGTTTAGCAGCATCCTTGGCCTCCACCTCCAGGTGACAGTGATGCCTCTTCTTCCACCGTTACAACCAAAAGTGTGTCTAGACATTGCCAGATGCCCCTGCAAAGGACTCAGTTTTCCCCAGCTCCGTCAGAACCATTGTCTTAAACCAATATGCTGTGTACACCCCATTGCTTTTCTTCCAACTTCTCCAGTCAGGAGTTTGCCATCTTGCATGGCTTCTAAGACCAGATGTAAGATATATGGTCACAAGTGTATTTTTCTACCTCTTTTCTACTCCTCACCTTTACCTGTAACATACTTCCCCATAAACACACACGTGTTGTAGCTAAATCTTCATCTTATTACGGTGGCTATGAAGGGAGGAACACAGATGAATGGGGCCATGTAAAGAGCATGGTCGAAAGACCAGCAGCCCTGTGTTTATTTTCTGATTACTCTCCCTAAGTCTATGTTAGTTAATCCTTGAAAGGATGATCACACCTGCACCGTAGGTGTTGTAGAATTGCACTGAAAGGAAAATACTTTCTTTGTGTCAGGGATGAGGTAGATGCTGGATTTAGATCTCACTATGTATGCCCGACATTGAAGTTCTCATTTTACAGATAAAGAAAACGGGGGTTCTGATAAAATAGCTTTGCAAGGGCACACTGGTGTTAATTAGCGAAGTGAAGTCTTTGAGCTTCCAAGGTACATAACGCATTTCACACGGTTCTTGAAATAAGGCAATTTTTCTGTTATTATTTATTCACTTGTCCTAGAGAAGGCCAAGAAATTGTTGAAATTTTATTCCATCAAAAGACAAATGGAGCAAAGTGTTAACCTTGTCTTTAATAATCCAAAATACTCTGGTACGTTTAGAATTATTGTCGGAGTCCCATTCCTTCTTCTTGCTAAGGTTCATACTATTCAATTATTTGGGAAGATCATGCTGATGGGAATTAGTCAAGCATTTTTGCTAAAATATGTGCGCCTTTCTGTGGCTCCTGCCTACTCCTTCTCCCGTTGGTTACTTTTATATTTGTGTTCTGTTTTTTGTTGTTGTTGTTTTTTGCGGTATGCGGGCCTCTCACTGCTGCGGCCTCTCCCATTGCGGAGCACAGGCTCCAGACGCACAGGCTCAGCGGCCATGGCTCACGGGCCCAACCGCTCCGCGGCATGTGGGATCCTCCCGGACCGGGGCACAAACCCGTGTCCCCTGCATCGGCAGGCGGACTCTCAAGCACTGCGCCACCAGGGAAGCCCCTGTGTTCTGTTTTTAATCACCAGCAGCGTGAAGCTGACAGAAGCAAAAGTCAGTCTGTCAGAGATCTTTGAGCTGTTGGTAGTGGACTTTTGACATACTGTTTTTGAAGGAAACAGGTACAAGTAGCTATAAGAGTTGAAAGCAAATTATTTTTCAGATTAAAAAAAATATTTTCAGGTAGAAAGGAACTCAGGGGACTTCCCTGATGGTCCAGTGGTTAGGACTCCGTGCTCCCAATGCAAGGGGCCTGGGTTCGATCTCTGGTCAGGGAACTAGATCTCACATGCCACAACTAAGACCTGGCACAGCCAAATAAATAAATAAATAAAAATTTTAAAAATCTTTAAAAAAAAAAAAAGAAAGGAACTCAGAATAGAAAAATGAGATAAAACAAGAAAAAAAATTTTTTAAGATAGCTGTATTTTTCTCAGGGAAATTTGTATTTCAATCATTTCTGTTGGAGCATGATACGAAAATGTCTTGGTATTGGAGTCCAAACCCAGAGCAGAGACAGAAGCAGGATTCCATGTTGCAACAATCCCCTGCTGGACGCCTCCTCACATACCCACTGGCTTTCTTATGGGGCCTCATCACAGCCCCATGTGTCTGAGGCCAGAGGAAGAGGTGGAGTGATTTCTGCAGCAGCAAATGACAGAACCCACTGGAAGGATGGTGCAGTGATATGAAAGACAAGACAGCCATGTTTTCCACCTGAAGTTTTCCTTCTGCTCATCCACTTTGTCTTTTTCATTCCTTCAGCTCTTTAGAAGCACAATTTTATTTCTAGACTTATGTAATCCCAGAGCTGGAAGGCTTCTATATCTAGAGTTTTTTTTAAAACAAACAAAAAACCTCATTAAAATCCATGAAATCCTTTGTCTTAGAGAAACTTTTCAGGCAGAAAATGTGGATCCACCATGGTCAAAGCTGGGTGTCCCAGGCTGCAACCCACTGATATGCCCGCCCCAAAGTATATGCACTCAGATGTGTACCTCTTGAACACCACAGGGGCTCCTGGGAGCCCTGAATTCAAACCTCACATGGAAGAAAGCCCTAGCTAATAAGGAAGCTGCTACTGCCAAGTCTGGGTGGGATGTTCATGACCACACAGGTCTCCAGACCCACAGCGCCTCTGCTCAGAATCAGCTAGAAGGTCATCGACCACCAGATTGTCTCTGCTGGTATTTCAGACCTCCTCAGGTGGAAGGGGTGAGGGTTCAGGGTTGTGGGATGTGCAAGAGTCTATACTGACGGTTTTCATTCTGGTTACAGGGGCTTTTGAAAATACTTCCCCAGGTTTTGGTTTTAGCCATAATAATAAAAAGTCCTACCAAGTAGCTTTTAGAAATATTTGGTGTTTTTCATTTTGAAAATGCTGCCTGGAATTTATCTATTTCCTATGATATCGTTTCTGTGTGGCAACGTTTGTAATCATATACCCATTACAGAGAAAGAGAGGCCTAGACACAAAAGGATAAAAATCACCAACAAATGGAGGCTGTGTTAGATCATGAATTCCTGAGTGACTTTCTAATATTAGGTTCAAATGGCATTTATGAACCTTTTTAATTTATGAAAAACAATTACGCTGTCAGTTTATATTGGCAACTGTGGAAACCAAAATTTGATAAGATGGAGAACATACCAAACAAGAGAGAAAAATGTGTGAAAAATTAAAATGACAAACCGAGGTTGGAGGGTGTTGTAAAAACCGTTTATGTATACCACAATGGAGCCAAATGAAATATGGGCTCAACTTGCTCGAAAAGAATTTCAAATTTTTATAGAAAACCACTTCATAAATATAAAATTACACTTTTATATTTATATGTGCCATTTTTCTATAAATTTTGATATTTGTTGTCTGTGTTTTCAACTATCATTTATTTTATTGCATTTGAATTTTAGTGGCTATGGATATAGAAGAGTTGTCCAACTTCAAAAGTTCTGAGTGAATTTCCTTATTTTCAAATTAAACTTCTCACTGTCTGTGGTATTTCTGGCAAAATGTAAAAGACAGATATCGGTTTGCTTTTTAATAAAGTAATAACTCCTGTGATTTGTTAGCAAGGGCTTAGAGATCAACCACAATATGAAACAGTTCAATGTTTGTAATATTTCTGATTTCACGTCTATGATTCTGAAATCCCTCCTGTTTAAACATAAAGTGAGAAAACGTATTTCCACTCACAACAGCAACCATACGTGTTGCTGACATTGAGGTGCGGTGTGTGTGTTTGAGAGTATTTTGTTTTGTGTCTTCCCTCTAATACTAACCCAAGCATATCAGGGAATTTGGAGAGACTGATGGAGTGAGTTGCTGGGAGCATCCTGTGGTGATGGTCAGCGCACTCTGAGAAGCTGATTCACAGCTTGACTGGACAGCCGTTGGCACCCACGGTGAGTGGCTCTGGCCGCAGCCCTCAGGCATGAGATGTGGCTTCTTCCAAAAGCAAACAACCTTCGACCCATGGGCTTCATCTGGGCCCATCAGGTCAACAGTTGTTTCCCAGAACATCGGCAATTGTCTTCCTCCTTGTGTCAGGAGCCTCTTGAAACATTATACGAGGATAATTAAGTGGTGAATAAGGGTCAATGTGGACAAATAAATCAAACTGATAGTTTGAACACAGACTGATTGAGCAAAAACAAGGAATTCTGCCATGCCTGTTACTACAGTGCTTGATGTGAACTGACTTCGTTACCATTACATCCCAAGGCAGTAAGTGGGAAACAAAAGCTGAGCAAAGAGACATGGGATTTAATTGTTCAGCTTTATTTCTGAAATAAAGACATGCCGTGCATCCATTTAGTTGACTTTAAGGGAGCACAAAACCAAACCCATTCTTGAGCATGCTAATTGAATTAGATGATGCTTTCCTCTCTTATAAAAGAGATGCAAGAAATACCGGTGGAGTCATCAGACTTTTAGAAGTTCAGAGTTAAAAAAATATGATGAGATGTTAAGTCTGTGTATCTGTTGAGACAGATTAAATATACCTGTACATGTAATATAATCTTATCAATATTTCAAAACATAAAATCTACTAGTGGTAAATGTTTATACAATAAATCAAATATATTAACTTATGAAGGAGATTTTGTTAGCAGAAAGGCAGCCTAGAAATCAGGAAAAAGAGTAGGAGAGAGGAAGAGAAAAACAGAGAAAAGCCTTAAAAAAGCTGCTGTGTGTCCGCAGGGTTGTTCTAAGTGAAAACATTATTAGAAAATACATGCAAAAAAAAAAAAAAAAATCTATCTTCTAGTAAGAATAAAGAACTTTTTTTTCTTCTGCAAACGTGCATCTGGACAATTTTATTTGGGTATTGTAATTCAATTTTTCCTAATGGTCAAAATTCACTCTGCCCCTCTAACGTTGCAGAAATAAATATGTAGTTTAAACTATTAATGGGTAATGTTAATTATCTCAGTTGTGCTCTAACACTTTTGTCTCAACTCACTTGCATCAGATTGTGTAGGACCCTGGATTTCATAACATATATCTTCACACATCAACGGCATCAACCTTATAAATGGTGACAATTAAGAGTCTCATATATAAAGTGAAAGAGAATAAGTTGTGTCAACACTTATCAAGTAATTAATAAGTTTTACCACAAAAAAACCATTATTTTACAACCTTAATCAATAGAAAAATTTATAGAGAGGAATGAGAAATTACACACTTTCCACACTTCTGCACAGTTGCCATTTTCTAGTTAGATCCTTTGAAGATGCTGGCAATGTAGTGAATAGTGATTGCAAGCAGTAATTTCTGAATTTAAAGACAATTAAATGATATTTGCTTGGAAGCACTGATTATACACCCATTCCTGTATCTGGGCATCTGTCTTCATTTTTTAAGTACAGTCATAAACATCAATATGTTTGGATTAATGAAAATAACACGATTTGTCATTAATGCTGTCTTTGAACTATGTTAATATAAAATAACTACAAAGAATAAATTCTATGGGAGGAGGTAGCTACTTACTGCAGTGCTCCTGGGCTTCCCCCAACCCCCCATAAATAATTTCACATAAAGAATTTAAGAGAAGCTCATCTATGAGCAACACCCCGCCCCCCCGCCCCCCAGAAAGTGAGCTGAGAAAGGTGTAATGGATTATGGAGGGACATGAAGGCAAGTTTACACCATATCCAATCAGGCTTTTTCTTAAGGTCAGGACATTCTGTCTGGGTCCATTTGTGTTTTTGATTCTGCCGTTTCACTATTCAGGAACACAATGTAACTGTCAGTCTCGACAACAGTTCCTGGCTCCACTGGCTCCATGGCTCTCGGGGTAACGTACAATATTTCACATCCACAAAACAATTCGGCGGCTGCGTGGGCAAACCATATGATGACTGCGGGGAGCAATATGGTCACACCCTACTGAGCACTCTTAAGGAGACTCTGTAAGGAACTACATCTAAAAAAGAAGGCTTTGCTCTGCGCTTTTGCCGACTTGCCAAATAGCATTTTAATGTTTCGTTTCTATCAGCAGACGTCAAATGCAAATGCCATCCTTCTGCTGCATCTCAGGAGATAAAGACAGCTTTACTGCTATGCAAAGCAAGTGTCATAGTGGACTTAGGAGGGTGATAGATATTAGAAATAATTTAGCACATTAATGATGGATGTGTTGGATTTCCCCTGTGTGTTTTTTGTTATATTATTTCTTTCTCTTCCCAAACAAAACCAGACACCAGTTCAAATTTATAAGGGCAAAGGATGGGTTCTGACAGTCTAGGGAGAGCAGAGAACCAGTACTCCATATAACATAATTTTTAACCAGTGGAGTCTGAACTGAGTTCTGGAGAATTGATGCATATGGTACATTTTCAAAGGATTTGGCCCAGATTACGACTTTTTGGCCCAGATGATTGATTTCAGTTACAGTCCAATCTGTCGCTTCACTCAGAGGAAAATTGGATAAAGAAATTATTTACAGAAAATGACAGCAAGGGAAAGAAACAATAAAGAAAAGGAAAAGCTTGCCTTTTGAGGCACACAGATTGGTCTGTTTCCTGCCTGGCCAATATTTATTCTTATGGCAGGATTTCCAATCTCTATTCTTTCTTTATCCAAGTTTCATTGTGAATTCATTTTTTTCAGTGAATTTATTTTTAAAGACTTTTAAAACTTCCTTGAATTTTTCTAACAGCAAAAATATTTTAAAATGTATTTCCAAATAATGTGTGTTCCCTGTCTGTGCTTTTCAACGTTTTACCTGTGCGTCTGAAGATTCTTCATGCTCATAACACTAAACTCATCAGATACATAAATTATTACTTAATGATTCCTCTAATTGTGCTAAGTTTGAATCATGCCTGAAAACCTTATTTCTAGTTCTATGTTGATAATACATGGTAATGCCGATTCATATGAGAGCATGATGATTATGGGGTTTTTTCTTCTGGCTGATTGCAGTCTATAATAATAAGGGCCACAAATAATTTACCTTTGGCTTATGAGTGTATTTTTGTGGCTTTGCTGAAGCAGTGTTCTGTCATTTGATGTTATGAGAATCTATCAGGCAAGCTTTAATTTTAATGAATCAATGAGACTGCATGTTAAACAATGACTTGGGGAAGCTAGAAAAACGTTCAATTTCCCTAATTTGTCTCATCCTGAAATTTTACTTCATGTTTTTCTGCAAGGGATACAGTTGTCACCTTTAATACTGATGGAAAGTACCAGTCTCAGTGAATCTAGGTTTTTATCTAAACTGACGACTCAGTACTTAGTAGAGATTATAGTAAAGAGTATTAAAGAGTAAAGTAAAAACTAGTTAGAAAAATTAAATGAAAGAGAAATCCACAGTTAAGAGTGAAGAGGAGGTAAACCTGTGGAAGGGTAAGTCCTGTTGAGGTAACCAGCCTAATTCCCTATTCCCTACAACAGAATTTCTTGCCATCACAACTGAAGCTGAACCCTAGATCTGAGTGGGTTGGTTACATTGTGTATGATCCATTGTGTAAAAACTCAATGTGTTGAAGGGCCAGGCCAGAGTAGTGTGGGTGCAAGATAGGAAATTGTGCTGGAGATTCCAGTGAGCCTAGCGCATGCCCCAGCTGCAAGGTGGAAATGAGAGTCTTGTATTTTGGTCAGAATTTTCTTTTTTTTTATTGTTCAGGAAAAGTTATACATGTGCCGTACTAACGAACTATGTCAGGGAGCTTCCTTCAATCTGCAGGATGCCAGTGTGTGATCTGGGGTAGGTCAGATATGACTTCTTAGATCTTAGTGATGTCATTGATGTTATTAAGTCTTGAGTTGGGCTGCAAAATGGTGAATTATTTGTACATCAGACTTGATCACTTCCTTTAAGTTTTAGAGGAATGTAATCTCTTCCCTAGAAGGCAATAAAGAAACCGGGCTGTTTAATAGCTTCCTTGAGATCTTTCCTTTGCAGCTTCCTAAACTGTTTAAAGTATACACATTGAATTATGATTTCCAATAATATCAACATGATGCAGACTGCTGGTTAGCTCTTCAAACCCCTTCCCCCTTTTCCCTGGGTACATGACTGTGTAGCTAGGGACTGCATTTCCCAGTCTCCTTTGCAGTTAGATGTGACCAAGTTCTCCCTGGTAGAATGTGAGAGGATGAGACGTGTGTCTTCCCTGGGCCTGGAGCTTTGGGAATTGGGTTGCTTCTTCCACCTGCTCTTTCC
>NW_006778983.1:615571-625741 GCF_000442215.2 Lipotes vexillifer | reverse complement strand
TTCCCTTTCATACTGGCTGAATCCAAGCTTGGTGGTGACCCAGCTTCAACCATGATAACTATGCCCTAGGGGCGACAAAGTGACTTGGAGGATGCTGAGTGTCTGAAACCTGTTGGGAGCAGGAGCGTCCCGCAGACCTGGACCACTCACTGCAGAAGTGTTACGAAAGAGAAATAAGCTTCTACCTTTTTGGAATCACTGCATTTTGGGATCTCTTAGCTAACAGCAGCTCAGCATTACTCCAAGGAATACATTCTAGAACATTCCTCTTAAAGAAAATTACAAAAATATATTTTAAAGCCAAAATAGAAACAATCTGTGGCCAGTCTACATCACTGTTCTCCGCCATTACCATATGCAATTGAGAGCTGACTGTGTCCCTCAAGGAGGAGGAATTCTTCCAAGTGGGCAACTCCCTGCTGCAAAATGCCTAGCATCTACACTGATATTTGTCAAATATGACTCACACTTGCTTTCTTGTAACTTTTATAATATCTATCCTTTTACTTCTAATTAAAATGAACAATTTACTTAAGATATTTCTTTGTAGGATCTGTCAAATAGAAACTAAGCATAAGTTTACTCAGCTATTTTTAGTGACTGGCTGTTTTTCTCTGGCAAAAAGTTGAAGAAATGCTCCACAATGTTCTTCTGGCCAGAACAGAGACAATCTTGTTTGCTATCAAGTAATTAAGGAATCAAGAGGAGTGGAACCAGTCATTTTCTTTCTCCTCACTCTTCTGATGCTTTTGGTCCCCACCGGTTTATCCCCTTTTCCAAGATTAATTTCAGGTGACAAGGGGCAAGCAGAGAGGAGTCGAAATGTGTATCCACCAACTAAAATGGCATCTGGAGTGCCCTCAAGTTCTTGTCTGTTCCCAGAATGCTTACGGCTCTTTATTACTCACTTGACATTTAACATTTGCTGTCATTTATTAAACTAGTGGAGTGTGGCAGAAAAATCCTGGTCTAGGTGTCAGCAGACCTGGGTCCTGGTCCTGACACAGGATGTCACTCACTCATTGTAATCTTGGTTTCCTTGTCTGTAAAACTGAGGTAATGGTACTCAAGTGAATTGCTCTGACAACCAGAAGAAACGTAAAAACATTTTACAAGCAATAAAATGTTATATAAGAGAAGGCATTATTACTATCACAAGCACATATGTTTTACTGGGTTTTTTTTTTCCCCAAAATAGCCAGGACAGGGCCCTGTGAATATAATATCAATAAAATGAATGAGTGAATCAACTTGAAATCTGAAGTCCTGAGTTCTGGAGTCTGTTCTGCCAGGTGCACAACCTTTGGCCGGCCATCTGAATTCTGTTCACTCTTTTGTAAAGTGAGAGAGTTTGTGTAGAGTTTAGACTGATAGGTCTCAACACTGGCTGCACAATGCAAACACCCGGGGAGCTTTTAGAAGACGCACATGCCTGGATCTCACCTCAAATGGAACCAGACTCTCCAGAGGTGAGGCTCATGCATAGGTATTAAAATCTTTTGTTTAATTTTGAAAAAAACTACAGACAAGTTGGAAACCCAGAATAAAGAACATTTTTCCCCCTGAATCATTTAGAGTAAGTTGCCCACCTGATGATCCATCATCCTTGAATACTTTAGTGTGAATCTCCTATAAGGAAGGACATTCTTCAACACAGGTGCTATACAACCATCAGAATCTGTTGGTTAACATGGATACATTCAAGATGCCATTCAAGTTTCACTCTTGCCTCAAAAATGTCTCTTGCAAATTGTACCTGTTTAGAATCCCATCTTGCACTTAGTTGTCATATTTCTTTAGTCTCTGTTAGCCTGGAACAATTCCTCAGTATTTCCTTCACTTTTATGACCTTGACACTTTTGAAGCTTACAGGCCATTGATTTTGTAGAACACCCTTCAGTCTGCGTTAGTCTGATGCTTCCTTATTATTAGATTTAGGTGATGCATGTTAGACAAGAACAGCAGAGAAGTGATGCTGATTCTTCCCATCAAAATGCATGATTTCAATTTGTCCCATCACTGATGAGGTTCACTTTGATTTGGGTGATGTTGGCCAGTCTTCTCAACTGTAAAGTTAATCTTGTCCCTCTTTATAATGAATAAATATTTAGTGAGGGATATTATCTTGCCCCTTACAAACTTCAAATGTATTCATTTATTTCTGTCTATATGTTTTTGTGATTTTCTATTTTATTCAATGTTTTAATATGTTATGATCATTGTTCATTTTGATACTCAAATTGTCCCCAGTTTGGCCAGTGGGAGCTCCATTAAGTTGGCTCCTGTGTCTTTTTCATATGTCCCCATGACTCTTTGAGTGCTTCCTTCTTTCTGGTACACGATAGTCCAGGCTCATCTAGTCCTTTCCTTTTCCAGCCCTAGAATCACTGATCTCTCCAAGGAGCCCTGGCTTCTTTTAGTGGAGAATGGAATTAGAAGCCAAGCTCAGGGTGCTAGGTATGCTCATTGCTATTGGGCTATTGTTGAGTCCTAGGCCCTTTCAGTAGACAAAGTTAGGGAATGTATGAATGTATGAGTATGTGCATACAGATACTTTTATATCTATATTTATTTCTATCCCTATGTATATATTTTGAAACCATACGTTTATACTAATTCCAATTCTAATTTAATACCACAAGGTTTATCCTAGTTTTCTCCCTTTCAAAATTTGTAATTCCTTCTCATCTTTAGGAGTTTAGGAATTTGAAATAAACACTAACAAAGAAAATCCTCTGCACATCTTCACTTCCATTGCCTGCCAAACTTAAAATTAACATCACAAATTATTAAACAAGATGCGTCTCTTTTTTGTAACTCTTTTGTATATCAAGTTTCCCTAAAAAGACACATGCACACGCATACACACTCACAGCTACACGTTTTTTTAAGCTAAGAATAAGTACATTCTACCAGATGTTTTAATATTGCTTTTATACAGGTTCATGGAACTGTGCCATCCTTTATAGCCATTTAAAGTATTGCCTTCTTAATTTAGTTTTTAAAAATATCACAGGAAAACTTATCTTCCTGAATTTCAAAACCAGAAGCAGGATGCATAAATAGATTTGTCTCTTGTCAGGAGAAGCGGAGTGGAAGTCTCCTACAAGATGGGAAAAGTTGTGCATTCAGCAATCCGTGATGAGCACACATTGAGCCAGACAACACTGTGCTGGAACTCTGCCTGCCTGATGGACACACAGAGATGGGATTATTTGTGTTGGTAAAGCTTGTGTCAGTCACAATGGAAAAGAGGTGGCTACTGTGGATAGAGATGGCCAGTTGGGAATGTTCATATTATGTTAGTTGCACTTTGCTTCACATGCACTTTGTTTTCTATACACCCCTTCGCTGGAAGACCATATTTCCATTCAGAGGTATCACACATTTCATTCACAATCCATGCAGTTGTAAGAGAGGGTGTGGGATGGTCTAAATATTGACATTTTCTGTTGAAGTAAGGAAGCGATATCTTTGGGATGTTGAACTGCCAATGAAAAGTTGAACTGTAGTTGAAAATAAGAGAAAAATTAAAATTCTCCTTGAATTCTTTGAAACTGCTGTGATCATGCATATTACGCTGGATTGCCAGTTTGGGTTCATTCTTCGTTACCCAAACACTCCTCACCTTTTAATAGTTCCTAACCTCTTATCACTACAATGTGCAGTGTGGTTCATTTCCTTTTCACCGCTTCACCCTCTTTTTTTTTTTTTTTTTTTTTTTTCGGTACGCGGGCCTCTCACTGTCGTGGCCTCTCCCGTTGCGGAGCACAGTTTCCCCCCTTTTTTTTTTTTTTTTTTTTTTTATTGGAGCACAGTTGCTTTACAATGTTGTGTTAGTTTCTGCTGTACAGCAAAGTAAATCAGTCATACGTACACACATATCCGCTCCCTCCCGGATTTCCTTCCCATCTAGGTCAGAGGAATGGATAACGAAGATGTGGTACATATATAAAATGGAATATTACTCATCCATAAGAAGGAACGAAATTGTGCCATTTGCAGAGATATGGATGGACCTAGAGACAGTCATATGGAGTGAGGTAAGTCAGAAACAGAAAAACAAATATCATATATTAATGCATACATGTGGAATTAGAAAAATGATACAGGTGAACCTATTTGCAAAGCAGAGAGAGAGAGACGCAGACGTAGCAAACAGATGTATGGACACCAAGGGGGGAAAGTTGGGGTGGGATGAATGGGGAGGTTGGGATTGACATATATACACCCTCTTTCTTTATAGATGGTTCTGTGTTTAGGCACTGTGCCACATGAGTCAAGTCATAGTCTTGTGTTTACTGTCTTACGTAAACAATTATTGCTTTAGCTGCTATGTCTTCACCAGACATTCAGTCATTCATTAAGTACTAACGCATTATACCATTCAATGAATCATCCATCCATCAATCAATCAGAGTATTTTAACTTGTCAGTTTTTTGTTGTAGAAATCAGCCATCCCTTAGAACTTCTTTGACAGCTATAACCAAAATTTTCTTTTTAAAGATTGAGGCCAAATAGCATAAATGCAATTTTATTTTTAGATTTTAAAGGAGATGATTGCCCAATGAAAAGGTCCTAAAATATCTATAAATTACATGCTTAAGTTAGCATACCCCAATTGGTGACTAGTTGTATTGGCTCACTTGCTTAAAATATCTGTGTTTCTCTTGGGAGGGAGAGGAGGGTGGAGTAGCTGTGAGAAATGGTCATAGAAAAGGAGTCATCAGTTTATGAGGATATAAATGAACCACCACTTTTCAAGAGATTGGACCATGGAAGACCAAATAAATTTTAAAGTGAATAATTGAAAAAATGTGGAGAGAAGTATTTTACAGAAAGAAAGAATGAGAGTAGAATATTCTCTAAAGGGAAAATACTTTCTGAAAGTGAAACTAGAATGTTACTCAAGAGTACTTTTTATGTAACACATCACTTCTTGTTCATATTTGAAATCTGTTGGAAGCAGTTTATCTTTCTATCAAGTCAGCTGAATTGTCTAAACGACACAAAATTAGTATTTTGGTGATTTGAATAATGATACTACAATGAAGAAAGCTAGTCTAAGAGCTTGCTAAGTTTCAGAAATTTCTTACCACGCATTTGAACTAAGACCAGTCAACCCCAAATAAGACAACATTCCATTTGAGACTTTAAAAAAATAGACATTTCTACTAAATTTTTAAATATCCTAGGGAGTGTTCTTTCTCTGAGGGTATATTTTCCGACCTGTTTAGAAAAGTGGTGTGAAAAAAAAGTAGCACTGTTTATAATAAAACCTCTTTTCTGGTATAAAACCAGTTAAGTAGAGAACATTGCATCATGCATGAGAGAAACTTCCCCTGGGTGCGTCTAAAACTGAGTACAGAGTGCCATCCACAGATTCTAACAGATGCCCAACAGAGGAGATCCAGGCCCTCACCTCCCTCTAGTCTCTTGTGTTAATGAGGACTCTTGATGAAGTTTAAGGCACACTAGTGAGCAGCTCTAAATCAGAGCGCGTTCTGCGGAAGGAAACTTTACAATGGGTACCGAGGCCGGCCGGTTCGAATTCCAGATGTGGGGCCTGAACCCTGCCTCTGACCAGCATCCATTTCTGCGCTCCACAGCTGGTCCATGTAAATGTGCCATATTGCCGTCCATCTGTTCAGAGAGTGCACAGTGGCACATCTTTCTCTGACAGTGGACTGTTTTATTGAATGCTATAAATATTGAAATTCATAGGCATGAAGCAGCAGATTTTTAATGTTACTTAGAGAGACATTTGAGACACAACCTTTGGCAGAAGCATACACTGTTAGCATCTCAGTACACCATGCACCATTTGGTTCAGACTCATGAACAACTTTTCCAGGGATTTCATGGCTCTCCAATCCCAGGTAAAATGGAGTACAGACCCTGAGGGATGATATTTAGTGTGAATGTCACCCTGCATACAATGTGCTTTTGGGATATGGACTTTCCAGCCCTGTGCTGTGTTAAACCATATGTTAATGTTTTTATACTCAGAAAAGATTAGATTGGGGACCAATAAAGTTTCAAAACTACAAATAATAGGCTAACCATGGCGAAATGTGAAGCATTCCTTCAGCTGATTTTTTTCCAAAGTCTCTGAAATTTTCATCTTTTGAAATGGCAGGGCTATATTTTGTTATAGGAAACCAGCTTATCCATATTTTATAAGCTGATATGTGCAAATTTTGTACCAGAGAGTAGATATCCCCATTACTTTGAAATTACTGGCATGTGCTGGATAAGAAACAGAAAATTGCCTTGTGATGTTTTTCTCCTCTTGACCAAACAATCCTAAGCAAACTTTAAGGCAAAAATGATGTCAATCAGAGCCCAGGAATGAAAAGGATGCAGGTTACCTTTTGTGATTTTGGCTTCTCTGGCAATGTTCTTTGTCTTTAATGAGCGGAGAGCCAAGTCAAAGCTGTTTAAAACAAAAATGGACACAGTTTCTATATGAAGCTGCCTATACTTTCCCTTCAGTTCTGTTGTGAAAGTACTAAAGAAACAGAAAATGCTGTTCTAGCAATTGTCCGGATTTAACAACAGAAGCGGATCATTCATTTAGAACAGTAAGTAGTTGGAAAAGGACGCAGTAATGCTCCCACTTTGGCATTTGTTTACATCGGAGCTGTTTAACAAGTGTGACGACTATTAAAAAATAAAATACTTTTCCTGCCTAATTGATGTAAAGAATTGAAGATGATCAAAATCCAAACTGAATTTCAATTATTCTTCTGGCATGTACATTTCTCAAGATCGCGATGCCTTCTAACTTTTCTTCATTATCATTTTCCAATTGCTCTATGGTCTTTGTAGTATTTTTTTTTTGTAAAATAGCAACTTGCATCTTTATTACTGAAGTTGTAACATTCCAACAATAAGCTGTGTCATTGCTCAAACGTTTCCCTGAGTTCCCAATCAGCAGAGTTATGTAAGGTGGCAGGTTAATAAATGTGACACACTGAAATCATTTGTACCAGATTATCTCTCCTTCCACACTCTGACAGATGCTAAGTCCAGCTGGTAAAAAAAGTTTATAGGCGAGTTGGATCTGGGGTCTTCACACACTACACAATGTTGGCTACCAATGCTGGTTTTAATGAGTCACGGATTGCCTGTTTATCTTGTGCTCCCTGCTGTTTCTGCATTTTCTCTTCCAGAACAATCCTAGAAACACATGCTGCTACAGACGCTGGAGCAATGTGTGTAGACATTTGAGCCAAATTATTATAAAGAACTCTTTCTTCTCTGATATTAAAAAAGGAGCGAGAATTGCACATTGCTTAGCAAATCGTTATCTCAGATGTTCACTGTGACATGCTCAATATGGCCTACCAGAAAAAGTTGGAGACATTTGAAACCTTAACAACTATCAAAATGACACTGTAATTGGCGGGTTTTGTTGTTCATGTTCTGGCTCAGCTAAAACTGCTCTAAACACTTCGTTTAATGATGTTACATTATGACAACACATGGCTTCTATACAGCAAGTCATCATGTTTAACATGCAACTACACAGGAAAAGTAGCAAGTGGCCAGGAAACGGTACCAGGGGTCACCCTTCAAAGTTCTTATAGCAAACCAAAAAATGATTAGGCATGAAGTCTCCAAATAATGCCTCTTTTCACTAAAAGCTCACTTAAATCGGGTTTTCAATCCCACTGGTTTAAGGTATCTTTTTCAGAAAGGCTGTTGGTTTGAGTGTGTATGTCTGTGTGTGCGTGTGTGTTGGGGGGAGAGGGGAATGTTGCAATCACATATTTAATATTTAAATGAGACTTGGCAAAATGGCAGAAAAAGAGAAACACACAAACAAGATCATTGCTTTAAGCAAATTGCTTGCTGAAACTCAGTTACTTCCCTTTGAATGTCAACAATTTTTTAAAAATGTGACAAGAAAGTACACATTCTCCTCCAGATGATTTGTATTCTCCATTTTAATAAAGTTTTTGGTCATCTCCTGAACGTGTAGCTTTTGCTAAATTAGAAATATATAGTGAAAATGGATACAGCCTCTATCCTCAGATATTTTGGTTTATAATAATGTAGGGAGATGACAGACATCAACAAATGTAGATCTATGTGGAAAAAATGCAGCTGTAAAAGAGCTTTGGTGGAAGAGTTCAGTTAAAGATTATGCTGGGAGGTCGGGAAGTGTTTGGCGTGATGTTTGTCGAAGCATTTTGTATGGGGATGACTAAATTTAGGAGAGGAAGTGTTGGACAAAGATACGTAAAATCGCATTTGGATGTTTGGGATACTCAGGGAGAAGCCAGGTGAGAATAGATGCTGAGTCTGGGCGTGAAGTGGGACATTCTCACAAGCTGTTCTTTGTGCTCTAGGAAAGGCTTGGAGGTCATTGCTAAAAATAATCATTGTGTGCAGAAGAAATTAGGAAACCGGTGTGTGGCACGAAGCAAGGATGTAAAATATAAAATATTTTGGAGGAGACAAAAGCAGAAGGCCAGGAACTGTGAAGTCATCCAGAGTTTATTTCGTGCTTGAAGATGGTTTCATTATCTCAGAAAATCTGGAGGGAGATTTTTCCCACATGTCACTCAATGTCCTTTATACAAGCTCCCTTGTGATAATTATCACTTGTATTGAGTTTTGGAAATTATTCCATTCCTTGAAATAACTCCATATTTCTATTTTAAACAATCAAGGATGTAACGTAATGTACTACATTACCATTTTAGATGTCCATAACTTACCAACCAATGATTGTTTGAGATTTGTTTGCTCACAGCAGGAGTCTGAAAGAGTCTCTTGCTTCTGTCTCTACTGGGACATTTCTGCCATGTTTCATCTTTAAGTCACCTCAGTTCCTTTTGGAAGTAGAGAGCATAGTACAAAGTGGAGACGATTCACAAATTTCCTCACATTGTGTAATGAAAATGTAGCTTTATTTATTTATGCCTCTTGATTTTTTAAAAAAAATAATTCTTCTAATTTTCATTACAATGTCCTGACGGGTAGAGAGAAAACTAAACAGTATTTTAGCAAACTTCAGTCTGTTTTCAATAATTTGAAGACTTCCTTTAAGTGACTCAGTCTCTTTAGGTGAATATTCACTATTTTGGAACCCCTAGTACTCCTCTCCAACATGGCATCTGTGTACTTATGGAAGAGGGGCTTACTCGCCCTCATGTTGAAATGGAAGGAGGTGTCTGGCTGGTGTTTGCTTGTCCTCACCCCTGCCCGCCACCTCTGCCTTTATCTGTTCTCCTGTGTGTCTGGAAGGCTGACCCCTGCGGAGTCTATCTCCCGGGCTTCCTGGCTGAGTGGGTTCTGTTGGTTTGGTTAGTGGGAGGTGCTAGCAGGAGACAGGAGTTTGGAAGGTGAAAAGTGGAGACATTTCTCCCCTGCCCCCTCCCTGCTTTAGCGACACATCTCTGGCTGTGTGCCTCCATTACAATTGCCACAATCCCAGCTCTCAGGGGGCCCTGGTTTATTGTCTCTGGTCCCTTTAGCTTTATGGGGAGGAAGTTGCTAGTCTCTGGGTGACTCACCATCCATCGTTGCTCCCTCAACTCTGCCCATGTCTCAGCATCTTTGCTGAGAGCCTTCATCTGTGCCATCTCTGTTACCTGCCAGGGCTTGGTGGATGCAACGGTGTCCTTGCACCGACCTCCTTCTCTCCTTCATGGGAGTCCTTGTTCCTTGGCCGCTGCTTTTCCCCTAAGTTTGTGACTGAAACCTGATGAACCCAGAGATTGCTCTCTCTCAGTTTAGTCATGACCCAGTGGCCTTCCCTGACTAACAAAGGCTATTTTGGCTCTTGGCACTTCAGACCCCACTGAACTTCTCCTGCTTCCTTCATCCGTAGCTTCTGGCTTAGGCTGTGAGCTGCACAGCCTCTGTTCCTAACCCCTTGTCATCCCTGCAACTCACTGGACGCCACCTGTAGCATCCTCTCTTCAACCTGCCCAGCATGCTCTTTTTTCTAGAACTCCTGCTTCTAGAGGGGAGCTTGGAATACACATGTCTCGCCATCTGCTTCTCCTTTTCCTTCCTATAATTCTGCTGGGCAAAAGGGATGGGTTCTCCCTCTAGTTTTATTGGAATTCTCTCCAATGTTATATTCCTTTCCTCTTTTTCACAGTAACTATTGTTTTCCCATTTTCCTGGGGCCTTAGTGACAGAATTCCTGC
>NW_006778983.1:598658-615516 GCF_000442215.2 Lipotes vexillifer | reverse complement strand
TCCTGCTGGAGAATTATGGGAAAGAGGGTAAAAATACATCAATTTAATATTTTCAGAGTATTAGGCTATCTGGAAGATTCAACAGTAGAGAAAGAAATTTAGTCAACAGACAAGAAGGAAAGATTCTTAGTATTGTGACTGTAGCAAAGAAATACAGGTATTTCTGCTCAAATGCAATGTATGTGTTCCTGAAAGTCCTCCTGTTCTCCCAAATTGCAAGATATATACTAAAAATAACAGTGCTCTTGGGAAAAACAGAGTTGGGGCAGATTTTTCAAAACCTGTAGAATCTGTAACTGGAGAGTTAGCAAAAAACAATAGCAATCCCAATAAAAATTCTAGTATGGTTGAATGTCTACTGGTCACATTATGTCAAGGTTAGCTTTTCTTCTGTAGCCTTAAACCCCGGGCCACTGCTTCCTCCTTTGAAATATCTCATCAAAAATAATGTGATCCAAGACATATATTTCTTCATCAATCAAAAAATAATTTTTTTATCATAAATAGAATGGAACGTCTTCATAGCTTCTCCATCTATACTGTCAGTCTCCCAGATAGTTTTAAAAAATGGATTTGGCTTTTTTTTAAAAATTTTATTATACATGAAAAAAAACAAGTCCATGGTTTACATGAGAGTTCACTGTTTATGTTGTACATTCTATGGGTTTTGACAAATGTATAATGACATTTATCTACCCTTATAATATGGCACAGAAAAATAGCTTCACTGCTCTAAACATTCTCTATGCTTCACCTGTTCATGCTTCACCTGTTCATACTTGCCTTCCTCCCCCTAACCTATGGCAACCATTGATCTTTTTACTGTCTCCATAGTTTTGCCTTTTCTAGAATGTCATACAGTTGAAAACATACAGTATGTAGCCTTTTCAGATTGGCTTCTTTCACTTAGCAATATGCATTTAAATTTCCTCCATACCTTTTCACGGCTTGATAGCTCCTTTCTTTTTAGCTCTAAATAACATTGCAATGTGTGGATGTACCACAATTTGCTTATCCCTTCACCTGTTGAAGGACATGCCAGTTGCTTCCAAATTTGGGCAATTTTATGAATAAAGCTGCTATAAACTTTAATGTGTACATAGTTTAGCATAAAGGAAACCTTAGGGACTGAACCAGCCACTTTGGGAAAGTTTGCACGTGAACCAACATGTTTTCTGCATTTTACTGACATCATACTGTAAGTTAGATTTCAGATGTTCTCGTACATGTAGGAAAATTGTGTTGGGAACTTTAACCTTCCTATGCTTCCCAATCTTTCCACAAGTAAGCATTTCTTACACCCAAAAATATTATGTCGGCTATACTTAAGAACATTAGAAATCTTTCCATAACTCAGTAGTGGGATTCTTCTTACCTTCTATCTTCCCTGACTCAGCCGAATGACGATTGAGCAACAATCCCTGATTCTTTGAGTGGTTTGATAGCTTCTATGCACACAAGGCTTTCTGTGTTTAATTTTCTAAAGTCAAAATTTCCTTTATTCTACTCCTTGACTCAGACATCATTATCTTAGCAGCTACTACATTAAAATATACAGACTACAATATATAAAATAGGTAACCAACAAGGACCTACTGTATAGCACAGGAAACTCTACTCAATATCTTGTAATAACCTATAATGGAAAAGAATCTAACAAAGATAGTATATATATATATATATATATATATATATCTGAATCACTTTGCTGTATACCTGAAACTAACACAACATTATAAGTCAGCTCTATTGAAATAAACATTTAAAAAATACCTCATTTGTCAGTTTGACCATCTCTATAGACTTGAATTACTTGCCAAATTGATGCACCTATAGCAGAAATATGACCCATGGCCCCTAAACTTGGAGATGGCACTGTTCTCCAGAGACAAATAGATCCCATGGTCACCTGAACAGTGGGTGAGGGCAGGGACCTCATGTGCAGCACCTGGAAAGGTATAGTCGGCACTCAAAGTATTTCATGCACTTTTTTTTTCTGATCCTCACAACCAAATTTATTATTCCAAATTTTTGAGGCGAAAACTGACTCAGACAAGAAAGTCACATGATAGCTAGACAATAGCAGAAGTGGAATCTGTCCCCAGGGCTACCCAGTTCTAACCACCATCTTCTTTCCTCTGCCCGACTCACCTGAGCAGTGTTTCTGGTGGAATGTGGTGCGAGCATCACATCGAGGCAGGGCAGGGGCCTGGCCAGTCCTCCTCTGCCAGGCGCTGTTGGCTCAATCATGGGAGCCCAGGACTGGGGATGGAGAATTGGAGCCAGCACACGACGTGGAACAGCGTCATGCCAGAGCCACCTCCTTCCGGGACCACATATTATCTCACGCTGCTGGAAAGTGGCAGTAGTTCGTTAGAAATCATTTGAATTCTTTATTTACCTGTACTTCTGGATGGTTCCATAGCAGCCTCATCTTTGGGCTATACCTTTCCACTGCATGGCTGTATAAATATGGCCAAATTATTCCTTTACAGATAAAAGGATGTTTGTGTTGTACAAAAATGATGCATGCTGTGTAACACTTTATATATGTAAAAAAAGACAATCTATCAAAATGTCAAGTGCAGCTCCATGAAGACAGAATTTTGAGTGTTTATTTCCTACTTTTCTACATTTTCACAATCAAACAGACCAAAATATCTGTGTTGATGTTTATTTGAGAAGCAATAAGATATGGGATAATACAGACTTTGGAGTCTGGTGAATCGGGTTAAAACCTGTGGTCAGTGACGGTAGAACAATTCAGTAGGTTCTATGAGTTTTAGTTTTCTCAGCCTTACAAAAGAGAGGATGATCTAGTCCTTATAGAATTTCTGTAAAGATTATGAGTAATAATGTGTGTGAAACACTTAGCATAATGCTGGCACAAAGCAATCGTAGTTACCAATATTTACAGTGTGACTCATGTGCCACTTAACTCATTTAATGCTCACAAAAGTCCCCATGGGGTAGTATATTATCAGCCTCCTTTCTCAGGTTTGAAAACTGAAGAACAGAGAGGTTATATACGCTGCCTAAGGCTTCACAGCGAGAAGTGGTGAAGCAGGAATGTGAACCTGGGCAACTTAGTTCCTGAAGTTTCTCTTTTAATCACAAAGCAACAATGCTCTCAAATAATACTGTTCTCAATAACCTTCCTCTCAATAATAGACACCTCGTGAGTGTTGGTAATCATCTCCCCCTTTCCTTGCTATCAAGATGTTCTGTTTTTATGGATTACTTATTTTTAGTATCATTGGTGTTTAAAAGTCAAAGGAAAACACAGGATCCCCCTTAAATAAATATTGACTTAAGTATGACATCTCTTGTGAAGAACTGTAAGGTAACTAGGTCATCATTCTTCCTTCTCTTTTTAACTATTTTCTTCAGTTCCTTTTGTCACAGGTCTCCTATCTAAACAGATGGCATCTGACCTCTCTAGGAAGACACTTATCTTAACACGGTTTTCACTGTAATTAGGTCCAGAATCATATTGTTTAGTAACAACATCATGCTAATTGGCAAGAAATAATGGATCATTTGCTATTAGTGAAAAAAAAAACTGCTTTAACATTGTCAGAGTTTTAAAAGACCTATTTCCAGCCTACTGACTGATTCAGTGTGTTGAGGTTTAATATAAGAAATACAAAGGAGAAGCATTTTCAACAAACTTATGATTATTTATAGAAAATTTAATTTTTTCTCTTTTCTTGCAGCATGGGAAAATGTGCGTCATCCTGGCAGGTGTTAAAACACCAAATTTATGTCTGTCCATTTCAACAGCGGGTGTTATACCCTGTTCACAGAAATATTTGACAGGGAAGATAGTCCATCATCCATACTGTGTGTTTAGCCAAGAGAAACTTTGCTCTGGGTATTGCACACCTTCTCTTAAAGGAACCATCATTAATCTAGAAATTGAGTTTATCCTCAACCTCTTCTTTTATGAAAAAGCCTGTGCGTTTCACATTGACACAGGAATAATTATTTAAAGCAATTCCCAATGGTTTTGTTCGCATTTTATTTAGCTGTGTTAACAGTATGCTAATGACAGGAAGAAAACATACACATAAAATATTGTAAGCATCAGGACTTGGTAGGAGAGAGTAAGTTCGGCTTCTGACCATGAAATCTTATTCTGTGGTTGCCTTCTTAATGGCATCTCTTGAGGCCAGTGGCTTTACATTCTCCCAATTGTGTGGGGTCACTCTGGCAGCACTGACCAAGTAGAAAACATTCAGCCAGAGAAAACAATAGCAGAAGTCACCCTGTAAGTGTCCTGCCTTCTATATCATGCAATTGACTCCAAGGCTCCCCACTAAGATGTCATTGCTTGACCAGTTTGCTTTAAAACAGCTTAATTAGCTGAAAGGAAAGCTATGTCTGAGCATGTTGGTGAGGAAAAAACAAAAATATCTCTCCTTTCAGAAAGCTCATGCTCTATCTTGTAGGAAATCTTTGGTTCTGAAACAAAACAACATTCCTTTCATACGCAATCAAGTCCCTGACAACAATTTTTCCTGGGTAGGGAAATAATTGGTTTGGAGTCTCCATGTGGGCATTTAGGTTCAGGTTTTATATATCTGGGTCTGTGTGGGACCCAGACACAGTCGCCTGGCATTGCTAGAGAGATTCTTGCCAAAGCATGTGTTGATTTCTTTACCTAGAAAGATCTAAAACTGACCAGGGCATAAAGGCTATGTAGACTTTCAGATCAATATCTACTAACTTTAATGTCAAAATGACTCAAGTGTTACCACTGGAAAAAAAAAAAAGACAAAAAAAACCCAACCCTTGATTGATTTGCTTCTGGTTAATATTTTTAAAAATTGTTCAAAAGAAATGACTTGGATGTCATTCCTGAGATGATATGGCAAGATATGGCAAGAACACTTTTGTCATAATACTTGAAAATGTTCCTGATTCAACGTGGATCTCCTACAAACGCATGCAGACCATCTGCTTTCGCTGAACGTGGAGCCCTGCAGTGAACATGAGAAGATATATTTAAGGCCCATCTTATATTCCTTAGTGCAAGAGGAAATTTGTTAATAGTAAATTACACTTGTTTTGCTGTTGCTTGTTTGTTGCATGTATTTTTGTGGCTAAACCTGTTTGAGAGACCCAGGAAACGTGTTATTTTTCAAGGAAAATTGGCAAGGAATTGTTTTCATTTAGATGGGGCCCATGGCAGCAGCTACAGAAAACTTGAACCCACGTACGGGAGTTCCACAGGCAAGCCAGTGAATCGCAGAAAAGGCATGCCATTCCAGAAAGCTTTGTGGATTTGTTCTGTTCCCTCCCTCTCTCCCACCTTTCTTTCTTTTTTTAAAATTTATTTATTTTATTTATTTATTTTTGGCTGCGTTGGGTCTTCATTGCTGCGCGCGGGCTTTCTCTAGTTGCGGTGAGCGGGGGCTACTCTTCGTTGTGGTGCAAGGGCTTCTCACTGAGGTGGCTTCTCTCGTTGTGGAGCACAGGCTCTAGGCATGTGGGCTTCAGTAGTTGTGACTCGCGGGCTCTAGAGCACAGGATCAGTAGTTGTGGCGCACGGGCTTAGTTGCTCTGCAGCATGTGGGATCTTCCCAGACCAGGGCTTGAACCCGTGTCCCCTGCATTGGCAGGCAGATACCTAACCACTGCACCACCAGGGAAGCCCTCTTTCCTTCCTTTTTTCCTTCCATCCTTCCTTCCTCTCTCTCTCTCTTTTTCTTTCTTTCTTTCTTCCTTCCTTCCTTCCTTCCTTCCTTCCTTTCTTTCTTTCTTTCTTCCTTTCTTTCCTTCCTTCCTTCCTTCCTTCCTTTCTTTCTTTCCTTTCTTTCTTCCTTCCTTCCTTCCTTCCTTTCTTTATTCTTTCTTTCTTTCTTCCTTTCTTTCTTTCCTTCCTTCCTTCCTTCCTTCCTTCCTTCCTTCCTTCCTTCCTTTCTTTCTTTCTTTCTTTCTTTCTTTCTTTCTTTCTTTCTTTCTTTCTTTCTTTCTTTCTTTCTTTCTTTCTTTCTTTCTTTCTTTCTTTCTTTCTTTCTTGTTGAAGAAGAAAATCCCCATGCTCTAAACAATATTTAACTGAAAAACTCAAATACCTCCAACAATTAACCAACTGTAGTGTGGCCTGGCTATTCATCTGATTTCTTCCACAGTCTCTCTTCTCAAGAGTAATTATCTGATGAACACATAAATTATCAGGTTTATTTTCACATCTTCTAAGTTATAATGAACACCAAATTCCAGCTAAAGTACATATGTATTTTTATTGCACTGAGCTCTGTAATTTGGTATAACTCTGTAAATTATGTGTGTGTATTTGTGTGTTGTGTGTTTTGCCAGTCTAACTCAAGAAAGTCTAAGCTGTGGTTTGCAAAAGATGATGACACCCTTCCTGAAGCAACACTGGATTTTAACCTGGAACCGTATCTCCATTTTTTTTCCTAATGAAGAGAAGGTTGACTAAGTTAGGGGGGAAAAGTTTATAATTAGCAATATAAATCTTTCACCGATTTCAGGAGGTCACCAGACGAACTGATGCAGGCTTCAGACACATCTGTTCTTTTGGCAACCACTGCCTCTTCCGAGCTTTCTCATTGGCTCCCCATAATCAGATGCGCGGCCTCCTGGAAGCGATTTGTGCCTCCCTGGGCCAAAGCCGGCAGATCCGACAAGGATGCTGCACTGCTCAACTCCAGCGACCACGCCGGCGCCGGCCCGAGCTGCGGGCCACCTTCGAGAGAGATGCCGACAGTTGGGGCGGTGCAGCTGGGGCGCGGCGTGGCCGGGGGTAGGCCACTAGGAATAGCCCTGCGAGGCTGCGGGGACGTTTCCCAAGCCCGGAAAGGCTGGCCCGCAGCGCACTGTGATGAGCTGATATTTTCAGGAACGGTAGAAGTGCCCACAAGGTGGCATCATTGGCGCCAACAGCAGAAAGAGGCCCTTGGCTAGTTAAATCTTTAAAGGTGGGGTGCTGTGAAGGTAGGGCAGGAGAAGACAGAAAAGAGCATCCTCGTGAAATAATTCAAACCTTAATGAAGTTGTTTCTTTTAACATGCATAAACAAGAGTGAGAAGAATGGGCAGAGCGCCGCTTTAACTCGCTGGCTATTGTGCTGTCAGGCAAGGGGCCAAAGGCCAAGTGCCTTGGACAGAACTGGCTATGAATTAATAACAGATACTAGACTCTGTACTGTCATCAGCGCCCTGTTATAGACATGATCGCGCCCTGTTATAGACATGATTGTAAAGTATTGGCTTTCTTTTTTTTTTTTTTAATATATCTTGATTGGAGTATGACTGCATCACAATACCGCGCTAGCCTCTGTTGCACAGCAAAGTGAATCAGCCATATGCATACATACATCCCCATATCCCCCCCTCCTTGCTTCTCCCTCCCACCCCTCTAGGTGGTCGCAAAGTACAGAGCTGATCTCCCTGTGCTATGCGGCTGCTTCCCACTAGCTGTCTATTTTACATTTGGTAGTGTATACATGTTGATGCCACTCTCACTTCACCCAACTTACCCCCCTACCCCGTGTCCTCAAGTCCATTCTCTATGTCTATGTCTTTAGGGCAGGAATAGAGACACAGACATAGAAAATGGCTTTCTTAATGCCTAACAATGTGAGACATGTCCCAGGTTCTAGGCTGAGCTTAGACTGTGCATCTGCAAATTCTGAATGAGGAATGGAACAGGAACAAACTTCTTCCTGTTCTTAAAAAGCTGCAAAGTATTGTCTGTATGTATAGTCACCCAGAGGAATGAGGCACTTCAGTCTTTTTTGCATCAATGCAGGGTCGAGAGGCAGATGTAATCCAAGTGCAATATTCTCCATGTTCACAGCCAGTTTCTTGCTTTTCATATTCCAGTAAACTCTCTTTCCATGAAATAGTGATAGTTTTGCCTTATTTGTGAAACTTTCTCTTGATTAGATAAGATCAGCCACCTCCCCGAATTATGCGCTTACAAGATATGCGTGTATTCATCTAGAAAACAGTTCCTCGTATTTAAAGTGAACAAAGCCCATTGCTGTGATTTTCACTTTGATAACTGATATTTGAGAACTTATGCTTATAATTTGATGTCACCTCTCATTCAAAGAGCCACATGTCTGTTTTATGGAGCTGCTTGGTTTTCTCTGAAGCTGGCCACTTAGTGCCTCCAGCTCTGAAGGCAAACGGGCTGGGGTCACACTTGACCGCACACCGCATTTGGGAATGAGACTGGGGGGGGAGTGCTAAGGAGAAGGGGGAAGGGGGAGCGGAGAAAGTTTGGAGCTCTCCCAGCACTAAAGACCTCAGAGCAGGGGTGATCCCTGGCTGGGCGTCTACTGAGGGAAGCCTGCAGAGCCTTTGTGCCTGGATACCATTCAAGAAGAGGAGAAAAGAAAGGGAATATAAAAAAGATCTACTATTTTTGAAAGCTCCCTCCACATTTTGCTATTTTATTTAACTCCTCTCTCACCTACTCTTATTTTCATCTCTCCAAAAACACAAAGAGTTTGTAGAGACCATATGGCTATAATGTGCTTTGAGTGTCTATATGTTCTAGTATCTGACGGAGACTCCTATGTTAACTAGGTATTTCACAAAGAAGCGTATTTATGCCACAATAGATGCTGTCTCAGAGTCTTTCATGGAAAATAATCTTTATGCACTTCAGAACTGTATAATTCCTTCCTGGCGAGCTCTTTTTGGATACCAAAGTTAAAAATCTCTAAAATTAACGTGTTATTTTTTAATGTTAAAGGTGCCCCATCATATATCCTGATCTGAGTTATAACATGCCCCCAAATGATCTTTAAGTCTCGACTTTAATAAGTTATAACTTCTCTGTCCTCATTGAGAGTAGGTCCTCTCTTCATCACCCTCACCCTGGTTTCTTGCAGATTTACTTACAAAGAAAAATGAAAGGAACTATGAAGAAAATTGTGGTGATGAAGGGATAAAGGAGAAGCATGCACAGTTTCCTTTATTGATATTACTTAGATGTTATTTTTACTAAGATTTTACTAATAGGGTTTTGTATGCAGAGAGTTGTTTCTGATCTTAGGCTGTCTGCTTCAAAAGAAACTTATTTTTTCAGTTATATTGAATTATAATTGACATACAGCACTGGGTGAATTTAAGATGTACAGCATAGTGTATTGATGTACATATATGGGAAATGATTGAGAAAACTCAATTTAAAAAAAGAACACAAATGTGTGAAGGTTTAAAATTAAGTAACTGTGAGGATGGTTATATTTTTAAGGGTTTTTAAAAAGATAGTTTTAACCAGCAGTTAATTTTGTTAAATGGAGCTCACTGTTAAATGCATTCTTGCCCATCTTTTCACTGGTAAAGTCTTAGCTATAAGAAATATATAGTAATATATAGTTTATAACTATATATATAACTATATAGAGAGAATGTAACTATATATTTATATTTGTATAGTTTTATATTTATATCCAGTTCATCTCTGTGGAGCCCTCAGAATCTGGGAGGTGGGCAGTTTCCACCTTAGGAGCACCTGGGATTGATGGCCTGATATAGAATGAAGGCAACTCAGCGTCTAGGGTGAGAAACTTTGCTTTTCATAATTAGTCTTTCCTGAGGCACCTCCTCCACCCAGCACCCCAGATTGCAGGTTGGACGTCCCTGCAACTTACAGAAGGGAAACTCACTTCCCTGAGACCCTTCTTGCAGCTTAAACAAAGGAGAAGATCCATACCTGCCTTGCCATGTATTTTCTGTGGGATGGGACTGCTCAGGTGACGGCTTGCTGGTTTGACAATGTGAGAATACAAAAGGGAATCAAGCAGGTGTCAGGGGACCCCTCTCCATTCTTTTGGACACATGTCCTTTGTCTTCTGGATTCCTAGGGAAAGGTGGAAGTATATATCAATACTTCGATGATACCTACCTATATAACGCTTGATAAACAAAAGTCAAAAGGAACTAGATAAAGGAGTCTGGTAGGGGAGAAAAGAAAGACATCAAGGAACTTCCAAGGTATCAATCTCCTTCCCCTCAGATATGTCATTCTTCAGTGTACATAAGGTTTAAGGCATAATAGCGGGCACAAATGCAAAGAGGAAGCGATCTCTTCTTTTGCAGTGTGGAGAAGACACTAACGGTGCTGAAATGACCTTGACGGTACCTTCTGTATTTATATGGAGAAAGAGGGAGTGGAAGATGAATCACGTGTGATGCCCCTTTTCTGCAGCAGAAAGGGAAGGTAATTTATTATCTTTTGATCTCAGTCTATAAAAAGGTAAGAAAATTAATTTGATGAAGAGCAACCTGGAGCATAAATCCAGCGGGTCCATAATTTCCCAAGCAGATTCCCTCATGGATCTTTTCATGAAAATGTTTCTTTCATACCAGTGCAACCTCTCACGACAAGGGACGATTTCCAGTCAAAACGAATGTCCGCTGTGATGCTGACAGCTGCCCAGTGGGATGGGGTCACATAACAGCACTGCAGGCATCCAAGGGACATTGGTTCTCGACCTCTGTGTCAACCTCTAGAGTTCCCAGGGTCGGGTCAGCATCTTAAGGACGCCTGTGGTCTCATTCTGGGACACCTCTGGGGTATCCCACAGAACAGGGGCATTCTTTGCCGAAAACATTCCCAGCCCCATTTTGTAGCTTGCTTTGTAGAGCGATACTATGGACCACGAAAACAAAAATGGGGAGTGGAGACTGGGGCAGAGATTGTCAAATCATTGAGAAGCCTGGAAGAGGCAGGCCTCTTCTCTGGTATGGCTTTGATGGAAATTATAGATTCATACTGGAGGAGTTTGAGATAAAGATAGGATGCTTTCTTTATATGTGAGCCACACACATTGTGTTTATATTGTGGATTTTATTTTCTGACCACTTGGCAAACACTGCATTATAATCTTTAAGGGATATGCAAACTTTGACATTAGCATTCCATTATTCTAGGGTCAGTTTTAAGGAAATCTTACGCTCCAGGACAGTACCAGAGTAAGAGATGCCATTGGTCTGCAAAGTCTCCAATCCAAGTCCCTTGCCCTAGAGGTACACACCTTAGTTCCTTAGGAACCCACTCTAAGCCTTATTGTCTCTTAGTTTGGGTGCAGTTTCCTGGTCATAAGTAACATCGAGGAAGGAAACCTGAAGGGGAGAACTGTTAAAGGGAGGGGTGATGTGACAACTGACATTCTGCTTAGAAGAAGGGAAATTCAGGACAGAATTATAATCCTACAGTAAAAAATATACTTGTTTCTAGGGAAAACTCTACATCACAAGGACAAGTTTAAACGATGTCTTCTTGTTCAACACCGTCTATTCTAGGAGGTAGAAACGTGAAATGTATATTTAAAGCAAATTTCCATGAAAAATAAGGGAAAACGCTGCTTTTTGCATGAGTGGTGAAGTTAATTTACACTATTGTACAATTTGCTTCTGTGGACCTGTTAATCTTTAAAGAGGTATAATATGCAAAACCCTGCACTTGGATACATATAGTTGGGAAGTTTTAATAGCTTATTATGTTTAAAAACTTCTATTCAGAATGAGTTAATATATATATTTACTAAAAATGATAGTAATCAACTTAATAAATGGTGTATAGTTAACTCTGCTCTTACAAGGCTTATTTATACAAGGTAGAAAACGGAGTGCGTGTTTTTCTATGAGAGTAAATGCTTTTCTTATGGGGTGGCAGTGGCCTTGCTGTCTTACTCTTTGGAAAACCTGTGGGAACACACATACCAATCCTACCTCCGGAAGGAAGGGTTCCAGGATGAGCCCCTTGCCTCCACCAGAGCTAATTTCAATGTCTAGTTGTAAATGCTTGGAAAAGACCAATAAAGGTACACTATTAAAAAAGTCAAATGGGAATGAAATCACTATCTTGAAAAGATATCTGCACCCCCACGTTCATTGAACATTGTGAACCATAGCTAAGGCATGTAAACAACCTAAGTGTCTGTAACTGCATGAATGTATAAAGAGGATGTGGTATGTGTATATATATATATATACATACATTTTATATATATATATATATAATATATATATATATATAATTCAGCCATTAAAGAAGGAAATCCTGCCATTTGTGACAACATGGATGGACCTTGGCATTATGTTAAGCAAAATAAATCAGACAGCGAAAGACAAATACTGCATGATCTCACTTGTATGTGGAATCTAAAAAGAAAAAAAAATTGAATTCATAGATACAGACAACAGATTGGTGCTTGCCAGAGGGAGAGGGTAGAGGGCTGGGTGAAATAGGTGAAGGTGGTCAAAAGGTACAAACTTCCAGTTATAAGGTAACTAAGTCCTGGGGGTATAATGCACAGTATGGTGACTGTGGTTAACAATACTGTACTGTATGTTTGAAAGTTTCTAAGAGAGTAGATCTTAAAAGTTCTCATCAAACACACACACAAAATTTGTACCTATGTAAGGTGATAGGTGTTAACTAAACTTATTTTGGTAATCATTTCACAATGTATACATAGATTGAATCATCATGTTGTCTACCTAAAACTAATACAATTTATATATCAATTATATCTCAGTTAAAAAATAAAAAGTTTGCAAAGACTCCAAATATTAAATCTAATGGTTAGAGAAATAAAAGTTGATGTAAATCACTATTCTATTAATCCATCCTGTCGTAAGCAATGGCTAGTGTATATGAAAGGGAAATGAAATTTTCTGATAAATCTCTTAATCAGCTATGTTTTGCATATGGCAGGGATTTTAGGGGTGTAGGGCTATTTTTATTAAATCCAATTGCTTATGCCATGAAGCGTGACATAGAATTTCCCAAAGAGATCTCTTGAACTGCACAAATAATATTAAACTAATAGTGCTCATCTACTCATTCTGGCTCATCTAATAAACTTTTATTCTTTCAATTCTGATGATTTTCATGGGACTTTGAGAATCCGTTTACTAGACTCAGTGCAATGTGCATATTTATTCATGCAAAATAAAAACACATTCGTCCTGTCAGGGTGTCATGTCTGTCAACACCATGTGCTGATTTCAGCTCTTTGCTTGAAATGTGATGTCTAGGCATCATACATGATCTTAGGGAATTTATGAGGAAAATGGGTGCATCAGGTGGGCCTAGGAGTGACCTTTTATTTGAGATGTCAAAAACTCTAAAAGGAATTAGAAAATGTTGTATCATCTTGAAAGTAGTAGAAACATGAAAGTGACAAGCTAGCATGTAAACAAGCAGACAAAGTGAAGAAATAAACTAAAATATTTATCTACATGATATTTAATACAGACTACTCATAGCGAATCCTTAGCTTTGCTTCAAACCCATGTACATTACTTTATCGGTTTGCATCTTTATCAGGACTGCCCTCCTTCTCCCCAGCCTCACATCAGACATCAGAGGCAGGCCCTCAGACGTCCCCAAACGCCGGTGTCAGATATTTTCTAGGTAGCTATAATCTTACTTCTAGGTGGTCCATGAATGTTTCTTTTTTTTTTTTTAACATCTTTATTGGAGTATAATTGCTTTACAGTGGTGTGTTAGTTTCTGCTGTATAACAAAATGAGTCAGCTATATGTATACATATATCCCCATATCCCCCCCCTCCTTGCTTCCCACCCTCCCTATCCCACCCCTCTAGGTGGTCACAAAGCACCGAGCTGATCTCCCTGTGCTATGCGGCTTCTTCCCACCAGCTATCTGTTTTACATTTGGTA
Organism: Lipotes vexillifer; assembly: GCF_000442215.2. Classification (NCBI taxonomy): domain Eukaryota; kingdom Metazoa; phylum Chordata; class Mammalia; order Artiodactyla; family Lipotidae; genus Lipotes; species Lipotes vexillifer. Next base: position 601,837 of record NW_006778983.1, on the reverse strand, counting down.
GTGTAGATATGTCCATGTCACTCTCTCACTTCGTCCCAACTTCCCCTTCCCCCTCCCCGTGTCCTCAAGTCCATTCTCTACATCTGCGTCTTTATTCCTGCCCTGCTCCTTCTTAACAGAAGCTTTTCCTGCCCTTCCTGATAACCAACCCCAGCACAGCCAAGTGGAGGAGACCACGTGGCCATGGGCATATGCTCTAGATCTGGAGATAATCTGCGGAGCTCATCTGCTCTGGGCTCTGCTTTGGGGAGGTAAGACGTACCCATTTCACAGATGTAGTTGAGGTTCAGGGAGACAGAAAGGCAAGACAGCAAAGTGAGCACATATCATATTTTAGACCTTCTCTCTGGACTTGTGTCAATACTGATCTGCTATAGACCTCTTTATTATTTTAGACACATTTTAAAATCTGCCCATTGGGGTGATTTTTGTAAGATGGGAATAATAACTATATACATCTAACAGGGCAAAGAGCCTCAAAAGAAAGGCTATAGATAAAGCTCAGGGCCTGTTTGTAATTCTAACGTTATTGTGTAGCTGTGAGCCACACTTGTAGGGCAAAGAGAAATAATATCATTTAACTACTTTTTTAAAAAAAATACAGAACTTTTAATTAGAAGGTGTCTTAAAAATAAAACCTCCTACCTCATTATTTTATAAAAGGCTGAGCAAGGTGAGGTGACTTGCCAAGATTACCCAGCTAGTCAGGGATGTGAGTGAGAACTGCACCCAAATCCCCTCATTCCTATTCAAGTCTTCTTTCCACTGTGTTCAAGTATGCTTATTTTTTAGTCCAGCATTTTTAGCTTTGGAGACATCTAAGACCCTGTGGGGGAATAAGCTTTATTCTTTAGAAAAAAACATTAGCTTTCTGGGACCACAACGATTTCAAAAAGTGATTCTGCAGGAGACTTAATTGCAGGCACTGTTCTTTTTAATTATTTTTTTTAATTGAAATATAGTTGATTTACAAGGTTGTGTTAGTTTCAGGCGTACAGCTAAGTGATTCAGTTATACATATACATATATCCATTCTTATTCAGATTCTTTTCCATTATAGGTTATTACAAGATATTGAGTATAGTTTCCTGTGCTATACAGTGGGTCCTTGTTGGTTATCTATTTTATATATAGTAGTGTGTATATGTTAATCACAAACTCCTAATTTATACCTCCCGCCACTTTCCCCTTTGGTAACCATAAGTTTGTTTTCTATTTCTGTGAGTCTATTTCTGTTTTGCAAATATTTGATTAAGTGGGCCAGTGTGTCTCAGAGAACACAGAACGTTCTCTGTGTCAGAGCCTGCAGCTCCCAGCTAGACACAGCTACCATTTCCCCACCCTCTGGAAAAAACCCTTAACCACGAATCATATGCATTTCCTAATGAAGACTAAATATCACCCAGCAATTGTACCTCTTCAACAACACACAGTGAATTAAGTATCTGGATTCCGGGAGCAGAAGGCAGTTTGCTTGCATGTAGGCATCAGAAGATTAAGGTGAGAGTGGATGAACTCGGGAAAGGGAAAAGAGGCCAGACTGAAGAGTGTGAGAAAACAAGCTCATCTGATTTGATGTGAACACCTGCAGAAATTGTTAATGGGCACTGTGTCTGATTAAATGCACCAGACATATGCATGATGCCTGTTTTCTGTGGAACTGTCTTCTTCCCCCATGCTGCACCCGTTGCTGGCAGGGCTAGACTTGCATTCCATCATGCTCAATGTCGAAAGGGTTCGAGAGAGAGAAATTCAAGGCTCCAGTCTGATTCATTGAGAGACAAGCACATCAGCAGTAGGAGACAGCCACTCTCACAACTCAAATACAGACCAAAAGACAGATAACACTGAGCTCTCACAACTCTCCAAACCATCCGTCCAGAGCTCCTCGCAATTCTAACCGGGACAGGAGACTGGGTGGTGTTAGATTTGAGGAAAAAATTTATTCATTTCTTTGAGCATTCAACCTGTTCCATTGGAGGGCAAAATGGTTGAGTTCCTATCATCTCCATTTGTATACAAATGACTACTGTGCAAATAACAAATGATCTTTGTACATGCAAACGGGCTTGTTTTGGACAGATGTTTCCTTGATTATTCCACACATTTGGTCAGGTGTTAGTTTGTGTCTAGCTGTGTCCCAAGCTGTTCCTTTGATAAATCAGTCTCCACTAATTCAGACAGATCATCTCCCCAAAGTAGTGGGTGTTAGGTTCCACCCAGTTTATTGGGTTGCTAGAGGGTGCAAGTTGCATTGAGGGAGCAGCATGGCACAGTGATTAATAATGCAGGCTCTGGAGTCAGTCCCTGCTCCCCACTTGCTAGCTAGATGACCCCTCAAGAAGTCTTTAGCCTTAGTTTCCTCATCTATAAGGTGGAGATAATAGTAGCATCTACCCCATGTGATACTCATGAGATTTCAGTGAAGTAATGCATGCCAAGTGCTTAGAGTTACACTGGCAAGGCGGAAATGCCCATCAACAGCAGGTATTTTCATTCATTATTACTGAACGAGCTATCTCCAGCAGGTATCAATTGCAGCTCAGTTCTCAGATTTGTCTAAAGAGGAAAGAAATGCAAATTAAAAATTAAGCCCGAGATTAAATAGATCTATTTCAAGACCTATAATATTATTTAGACCCCAAATGTTGTTAATCTCAGTTCCATATACCAACAGTCACTTTATTTCATCCATACCCTGCCCTCCTGCCCATACCACGTGGGTACATGTTCATGAGCTGATGTGATCTGATGAATTAAAAATTAGGCTGATAGGGCTTCCCTGGTGGCACAGTGGTTGAGAGTCCGCCTGCCGATGCAGGGGACACGGGTTCGTGCCCCAGTCCGGGAAGATCCCACATGCCGCGGAGCGGCTGGGCCCGTGAGCCTATGGCCACTGAGCCTGCGCATCCGGAGCCTGTGCTCTGCAACAGGAGAGGCCACAACAGTGAGAGGCCTGCATATCGCAAAATAAATAAATAAATTAATTAATTAAATTAATAAAAATAAAAATTAGGCTGATAGAAAAATTGGGTTCTTGGCTAGATTTTCCCACTAAATCTGTAAAAGTGTATAAAATCACTGCTGCTTACTTACTTAAGTTTTTAGCTAGTGATATGATAAGAAGGGAATATTCCAAAACTATTATCTCTCACTCATGGTCTAATGAGGAAATTCTA
>NW_006778983.1:593226-598648 GCF_000442215.2 Lipotes vexillifer | reverse complement strand
GTAGGGAATAGGCTATCAGTGAGAAGGGGATATCCAGTTCCTTCATCTAGTGTATCTGTAGCTACTTACCTAACCTTTCCCCTTTCTCATGCCCACACACACCACCCCAGGGTGACATAACCAAGATGAATGAGATCATGATGTGATGCGTTCTGCAGTCTTAATAGAAGGTGTGAATATAAGTCTAAGGAGGACCTGTGCATAGGATTAACCTTGTGCACAACTTTTGCAATAAAAATACACCAAGGGTGGGGAGATGTTCTGCAGCAGAAGACACGTGAGATCACTGTAATTGGACTCTCCATAGGACCTCTTGATGAATCCTTTCCCTATTTTTATCTGTTCATCTGCTTTTATTTCAGCTATATTGAGATCTGAATGATGATTAAAACAATTCTTTAAATCACAATGCGCTCTTCCTGTCACAATGTATTTATTTGCAATATGTACTTAAAAATTTTCTCCTCTCATTTAACATAGTGTATTCAATTAGACTTGTAAATAACATTCTGTGATGTTTTCAATGAATATGTTAGTCTATTTTTGTGACGCATTTGGAACATTTATAAAGTATAAAGAAAAAAAAACAGTACTACAAAACATTAACATTCATACTCACATCTTCACATCATGTCTGAGAAATTTCTTCTCAAATTAACCCCCATGGAGTAAAAGTCTGTGGAAACAGACGGACTTTTGCACCTGGCCCTAAAGGTCAGCTGGCAGGAGTGCTGTGAGTTTGGCAGCAAATCCCTTAGTCCAGGACCTTCTCATAAGAAAAGCTTCATCTTCATTTCAATTCAAGTGAAACGAATGGGATTCAGCTTCCATTGCAGACACAGCATCCAGCTAGGCCTCCAAAGGATTCTGTTAGTGATGATGATGATGGTGATGATGCTGACGTTGCTTATGATGGTGTGAAGAACATTGTATTTTTCAGGGCACTTCCACATACATTCTCACAATTGAACCTGACAGTACCACAGAGCGAGAAATGCACATGCAAAGTGTTTTATACCAGGTGAAGAAAAGACACATAATTCAATCTGGGTTCTCGAACTTCTCACATCAAAAGAACTTTAAGATGTGTTTGAAAATATCTCGGAAGAACTCAATTTTCACATTTTTCGATATGCCGTCTCGGCTAGTAATAATACCAGGAGCTCTGGCTTGGGGACCACAGAACTCACAAAGCATTCAGATAGGACATACTTTGCACACCTTCACTGACTCTGCCCATAAGAATAACCAACAGGAAATATGGTCCTCATAAATGACTCTTAGGTAGTGATGCATGCTGCAGCTGCATTGTTCTGGGGGCATCTGTGTTTCCCCCATTAGCAAACTCAGGAATGTGGTTATTTCTGTCCTCCTCTTCACTGAGTCCTTGAACAGTACCCATTTTGTGTTCTTAGGTGGAAATGTTTGCTTAACCGTGTGTTTGACAGAGCACAAAATATGTTTCTGAACAGAGTGCTTATTGGATCTTCTCTATGACCATAGCACAGCTCAAAAGAACTTTGTTCAGGATCCAGCTAATTTTCTTTTTCTTTCTTTCTTTCTCTCCTTCTTTTTTTCCTCTACAACCATTGTTGGAGTGTCAAATGGGCATCTCTCTCATCTCCCAGATTGATGGCATCGTCCAGGACTTCCCACATAGACAAGATAAACGAAAGGCTTCCACGGACAGGTATGTAACTGTGGAGACAGCAGCGCTGCAGAAGAGGCCTCCTGATCAGAAAGAATGTCTGTCCCACAGTCAACTCTCTGGCTCCACAGTCACCTTTGACATGACTTGCTGAATAGGAGTTTGTTTTCCAATTTCCATGGTTCAACCATAGGCCATGCTAAGTAAATACTAGTAAATGAGCAACAGTAGGTTCAAAGGAACATAAGACTAGAATCCCTCCTCCTTTGGAAGACAGTTTGGGTAGCATTCACATGTGAATCAATCTGTTTGAGGTCTTTGAAGTGACTTTGATTAAGAGTTGTGGCCTAATAGTAGTGAAATGGGTGGGGGCCATCGAAAGAACTGGCAGTTTCAGTATGGATGCTGAGCCTTGCACCACATCCAGAAAGAGCCCCAGGTAATGGCCCTGTGCACAGAATGCTTTCAACCTCAGAAAAACAAGCCAGGAACTCACTACCCATGGAGCTTTGCATGGGAGTGGGTTTTGTTTGAAGGAAAGAAAATATGCCATGAAATTTCATGTTCCTACAGATCAGCTTTGAATTCAATTAACTCGTAGTCCATTAAAATCTTTTTTAGTCCATTAGACTCTTTTTGTCAGTGCTCTTTAATGAACTGAAAGTAATAATTGCCCTTGAAAAAGCAAGCCATTTATATATTTCCAATAGACACAATTAACCTATGTTTATGAATAAAACCCCAAATAATAATAATTAATACCCAAAATTTTAGGGATCATATAAAATCAAGTACAATCCACTAAATTCTCCTTGATTGTATTAGAAATGTCAAAAATACTGAATATCTAAATTTTGTAGGCTTTCCAGAACAGAATTCAACAACCTTTTGGAATAAGAAGAAAAATAACAATTTATTGAAAAACTAAAATTTCTACTCACTCCACCTAAATAACGGAATCTTGAAAATAATTGAAGAATCCATTCTTTTGCTTTTCATCTTTCATTTCAAGCCACTATAAAATTTTCATCTGAATAGTTCATGTTTTACAATTTAACGTAATATTTTCGTCACTTTAAAATACTCTTCACGGCCTACTGCTACAAACTGCTACAAATTGTCTTTTAAAAATTTCTTTTTATTTTTTCTTATTACCTTTTAATTCTCAAATAAACACTGATTAATTTTGGAAGCGAAACGAAAAGGAAATATTTGAGACCAGGAATACAGTTGGCACAGTGGCTTTGCAGTCAGAGAGAAATTAATAACTAAGTGACTTGGGTCAGTTATTCTACCTTTTGGAGGCTTAGTTTCACCATATGAAAACTGGGAACATAATACCTCTTGGTGAGCTGCTATGAAGATTAGAGATAAAAAATGTGAACCGTAAACTATGCAGTTATTTGTTCAAAAATGGTAATTACTATTATTAAATGTCTTAGGCCCATTTTCTGATTTTCATCAGGTCTACTACTTGTTTCCTATGATTGGTTCTGTTTTGTCTTGGGACAGCATTGTATTTCATGCACATGTTTCCAGTTTTCATGGGATTTGAATCATAAATACACATACACAATTAATTGGTAAATTAATTTCTCTTAGGGCTAGTCATTTATACTATTAATAACTACGATGAATGTATTCTAGAACAATGATTTAAAACAAACACGAAAAAAAGAACTACATTGTTACTGGCTCAAAGTATAATGAAGACAAACACATTCTATTCTAACAAGAATATTTGAATTGTTACCCAATTTGATTCAGAAGGAGTAAGAAATCTCTAGGCAGTGTGGGGAAATCACAGTCTATTTTTCTGTGCAGCAGAGATCTGAAATTCATTACATTCTTCAGTCCTCCTGACTATTCCCGAGGTACCATTTCTGACAGAGACTCTGGTCCTTTACATCTATGACCAAAAAAAGATCAAATGCTTCTGTTCTCAGCAAATTTTGTTTTCTAAAAGACTGAAAGATCTATTTACATTATATGAAAAAATATTGACCGACTGTTATAGGAATCTTTAGGAGATCTTGAGGGTCCCAAAGGAATGTTACTCTGAGCGCGCATATAACTCCTGAATAAGTCTTATATATTTACAGAGTTAGCCACTTACCAATCCAGGTGCCAAAGCTCTGATCCTCTGAGTCTACCCAGGTGAGACCTAGCAGAGTTGGTGGCTAAGGTCTCTCTGTGCAGGCTGTGTGAATGAAAACTGGATCAAAAGTTTACTAGTGAGTTGTATGTTTACACTGAATTTATGAGGGGTGGAAAAGCTTAGGAAACTTTAGACTTTTCGTAGAATAATATGCCAAGTGAAGTGGTGATGGACATCATATACCAGGAGGGCAGCTAGAATCCCTTCCTGATGCTTCAGCTCACCAGTTTGCCTTCATCAGTTCCAACCAAAGCATACTTGAATGCACCTTGTGTCAAAGACTAGTTATCTCAGGCCCTTACACCACGCTTCCCCCAAAATAAGTCTTTCCTCTGAGAAATTAAAAATACCTTCTGTAATTCACGAAATGCCTCTAGTAGACTTTTGATTCACTGAACATGGGAATAATGCTCTTCTTTCTCTCCATCATGTCTCCGTGATTCCACATGTTAAAAAAACACCTCTGATTTCTTCTTCTACCCCAACACTTCCTTTTTAAAAAGCAAAATATTCTAAGTTACCATTAAAAGTCCAGAAGGAAAGGATGAGACAATAAGGAGGAATCATCCTTTAGACATTTTACTAATGAGAGAAGAAATTTCAGGAAACTCTACTCTTGATTTGATGAGACCAGAGTTGGGGGAAGATTCATTTAGAGATAAAAACCTAGTGAAGCAAGGATCAGAAGAAGAGATCCAAAGAGGTAATCAGTACTCAATAAGACATGAAAAGAGAATAAATAAAGAGATTTTTTGGAGTGGATGGCCTGCTGTCATCTCCTGAAACCAGGAGAATGGGGAAAGTTCCCACATAAAGGAGAAAGAGAAGAGAGAGTGCCTTTGCCAGGTAGGACTGCATCACAGTGATGACTTATTCCAGCCATTACCTATAAAAAAGAAAAAGCTGTGTTTTGTTTACTTGTGTCATCTGCTTCATTAGCTTAAAGAACATTTCTATTAGAGCTTTATTTGGCAATTACAGTTATCATTTATAACTGGGAACTATTCATACTTAGTGGAAACCTAATTAATGCTTGCTGCTAAAGCAAACATGACTAAAAAGTAATCCCTGATTCTAATGATCCTCGAGAATTCTGGCTTTTTAAGATAATGTTTGAATTTGAAATGTCTGAGTGTGACCTACATCTTCTAACACACAACAGTGATTCCATTGGATTTGATCGTTAGTTCAGATGTGGCTACATCTTAATTTGCATAATACCTCTTTATAGTTTACAAATTGACCTCACATGCATTATTTTTACAGTGAGAGATAGTTCATATACTGTTTTTACAGTTAAGTAAACTGAGGCACAAAAGAAGTGGCAAAGGCAGGACTCAAGCCAGGCCTTCTGGCTCCAAATTTAACATTCCTTGCACCAACTAGTGTACAAATTAAGTGCACTGGATACCTCCTTTCCGTAAATCTTCAAAAAGATGTCACGGTGACGGTTCCTGGTATTGAGCAGGAAGAATTACACAACACCGTCCAGATGCCTTCCTAAAACTTATTCTAATAACTACTGCAAGGGTAGGGAGGGCCACCATCCTTGAATGATGTGACAACACTGATTGACACAGACTCAGCTCAGACCTCAGGAAGAGCGGGGGGAAAAC
>NW_006778983.1:586677-593216 GCF_000442215.2 Lipotes vexillifer | reverse complement strand
GGGGGGAAAACAAGCCAAGTCACAATCCAAATTAGTGCAGCCTCTCCTGCAGCAGGATGAACACAATGTGGTCTTTGACCAATCTTTCAAAGCCCTGTGTAGCTTGAGCTCTGATGGCGCTTGTTAAAGAAGGGCAGGGCGGTGCCGAGCTGACAGCCTGGAACACTGACCCAAACACTGCGACTGACGTGTAAATCACCCTCTGACTAAGGGTCCCAAATTTGGCAAAGGAAATGTCATCTCCAGACTCTGCCCGTCATGTGTTTATGCAGACATGGGCCCGCCAGGTGCCTCTCTCCACCTCTGCAGACAAGGGACATAATGCTGGTAGAGACATTTTTGGAGTTTATTCCCAAGACTGGCTGTAGTTTTTAAAAACACTCCTTTTATCTGAAATTCAACCACTTTTTCTTCCGTTAAAATGCCACATCATTCTATATCCAGAGGATAGGAAGCAGGGAACAATATGTAGTCAGTGTGTCAAATATCATACCCACTTATCAGGCTGAAATTTCTCTCCGCAGACTTTGCAGCTGCTGTCTCTCCCCAGATCCTTGTTCTACCTTTCAGGGCCTCTCGGTTGGACTCTTCCTCATGCAGGTGATTTGACCAAGATCTCAGAACACGATGAGATGTTCAGTCTATCCCTGGGATTTATGAGTGTTCCATTTCTTTTCCTTTCACTGATTGTTACTAATGAAATGAAATGAAAAGCCAGCCATTCCTGATAGTAACTTAGCAGTTCTTGAAAATATTGACAAGGAAGAAGTCATGATGTATGTCTAGATACATGGTCAAAAGGTACAAAATTCCAGTTATAAAATAAAGAAATCATGGGGATGTAACGTACAGCATGGTGAAAATAGTCAGTAATACTGTATTGTACATTTAATAATTGCTAAGGTAGTAGATCTTAAAAATTCTCATTACAAGAAAAAATGTGTAACTCTGGTGATGGATGTTAACTAAAACTTTTGGGGTGAATATTTCACAGTACATATAAATATCGAGTCATTACATTATACATCTGAAACTAATACAATGTTATATGTCAATTATATCTCAAAAAAGATGTATATCTAATATGAAGCATTTTGTCTTCTCTCTTTTCATTCCCATTTACATGGCCAATCAAGAGTAGTTTGTATCAGTGAATATCCAGGTACTTTTGATTCAGTAGGTCTGGGGTGGGGCTTCAGGTTCTTCATTTCTAAGACATTGCCTGACAGTGCTGATGCTGTTGGTCCATGGACCTCAGTTTGGGTAGCAAGGACCTGCGTATTGCATATTGGCAGAGCAGAGAGTGAGAGGGGTTGACTATGATAAAGGTAGTGCAATTCAGATTCGTCTAATAATTTATAAATATCTGGCCAAAATAGAGCTTATACTACTGGAGATCCAATCATATTTTAAGAATGCCTATCAGTTGATAATCAATAAGTAACAAAATAAATTAAATGAGAACTAAATTTTCCAATTTTTCTTTCCTTAGTTTGCAAGACACAGATCATTCTCAATTTATGAACAAAGTGCTAGGATGTTCTCTTAAAACTGCTTGTTTAAGTAACAGAATTCAGAATGGGATTGTGAAAGAGTAGGTGTTATATTGAGACCTAAGTCATCAAGAAACTGAGTACAGCTATGGGACTTTCATCACACCCTGAAGGAGCTCCCCCAAGACCCTTCAGGCCAAATCAGCTCGCCACCATCTCCAAGGGCAGAAGAGTTTTTCCCTAACAACAGTGAGTATTTAGAATACTGAACACCTCTAAGATGAGAAACAATTTCCAAAGAAAGAAGAATTCCCAATGCTGCTGTGAAAAGCAATGCTCTTGGTTAAATGAAATCATCATATCATTTCCTCATATTATATTCAGTTTTCAGTGACATATATAGAATGCTTTAGAATTCAGATTGTTCAACAAATATTTATATACCAGGCCATTTAGCTAGGGGTTACGGATATAGGATGAACAAGACAATCAAAATCTTATCCTTCACTGAGATGTCAGTCTGTATTTGCTTTTCTTTTTTCTATTAAGTATGACTTCTCAAAACTTTGTAACTCACTCCCCCAAGACTCCTTTAATTTTTAAGTACAAAGATGGCTTTTGAACCCTGATCCAAATTTTTAAAAATATGGGCAATTGGAACATTTATAAATGTTGCCACAATTGGAAAGGTTATGAATCTTGCACCTGTATTTTGATGTATGTTTATGTAAATGTACATGTATAAGCTATGGCTTCTGCCCACACAACACCTTGCACCTACTTCTCATTTTTGTGCATGGTGTTGTATTGTAATAACTTATTTAATAAGTCTGTTTCTTTAATGAGGCTGTAAATTTATTAGTGGAACCACACCACTATCCACTGAGTTGCCAAGCCAGAAACTGGGCGTGTCTGGGCTCATTGAATCATGTTGATTGAATTTTGTAAACACCTCAAGTCATCTTTATCAGCTCCTCAAAAATCTCATCCAGACAATTACAAGAGCTTCTTCACTTGCTTCTGCTTTGGGTTTTCCCCTGACTTCCCATGTTATGCTTCCAATCTGATGTCTACAGTGCCCAGAGGGAGCTCTCTAAAATGTCAGTGGCTTACGTCATGCTTGGGTTCAGTGGATTCTCATGAATAGGATAAATCCAAAGCAGTATACAAGTTCCATGAACAAATACATGTGAAAAATGTTGCATTCTATCTACCTCCTTTGATTCACAGGGCATTCTAATATATTAAATGTTCTGAGAAGACCTGAAGTTAAACAGGCTTCTCTTGTTTCATTTAACCCACAATGTCTCAAACTCATTTAACTATGGAATTCTTTTCTCCCTGGTAATTCGTATCAGCCTTCCTCAAGCCAGCATTCTCTAGGACATAGTTCAGGGAATTCACTTGGTGATCTGAGGGCAGATCTCTGACCTTGTCTTTCTGGGGGCCCTTAAGCTGATTCCTCTCAGAGTGGCTGCATTCAACTGCTGTACTTGATTATACACAGCTGATTCAATAACATTTTTGAGTTAGATTTAAAATTTTAGACTTTTAAAGTCATTGAGGGCAATTCATTGATTTGACATTTAAAGGGAGCAAGGGTCAGAGAGGGAGATATTATTCAAGGTCACATGGATAATAAATTAGATATTGAACTGCACACAAATAACAGCACAGAAAATAGCAACAATGGCATTTTGGGGGAGCAGATGAGAAAAATGTATATAACAAGAAAATAAATTGGGAAAAGAAAATAAAAATCAAGCAATGATTATCTAGAAGTTGTGCTTTCCAATAGACATATAATAAATACAAGCTACAAATGCAAGCCATGTAACGTAATTATAATTTTTCCAGTAGTCAAAAAAGTAAAAAGAAACAGATGAAGTTAATTTGAATAACTTATGATATTTAAATCAACGTATCCAAATTATTATTATTTCAACATGTAACCTACATTAAAACTATTAATGTGATATTTTGTATTTCTTTAATGAAGTCATCAAAATCTGATGTGAATTTTACATATATAGCACATCTCAGTTCAAACTAGCCACACTTCCAAGTGCTTAGCAGCCATATGTACCTAGTAGCTATCATATTAGACAGCACAGAGATAGAACACTACCATCATTTCACAAGTTCTATTGGACAGCACTGATCTGGAGTGATGCTTCTGAACTGAGGATGATTTTGCTCCCCAGGAAACATTTGGCACTGTCTGGAGACATTTTTAATTATCACAATTGAGGGGGGGGAAAATACTGACATCTAGTGCATAGAGGCCAGGGATGCTGCTAAACATCCTACCATACACAAAAAATTATCAGGTCTAAAATATCAAAAGTGCTGAGATAAGAAACCCTAGTCTAGAGAATTGGTGAGCTAATGAGAGACTATAATCTGTTCTTTACAAAGGATATGATTTCTATATAGTTTATAGAAATTATAATCTCTTCTCTTATTCATTCATTCAACAAATATTAATAGAGTTTCAAATACCACTGGGTGCTAAGTTGGGACTTTAGACATAAAGACACATCAAACATCATCAAATATCGTGAATGAATAAGCAGTAAGTGCTATACTATGTAAGCCGCAGAGATGGAGCAAAGGAAGGAATAACATTGCTTAGGTTTTTCTCCACTACAGGGTTAGCATAAGGTCTGTACACAGGTGAGTGAAAGGGAAGATCAAGGAAGGGAAACAAAATAATGAAATCCAGTCAATACTAGAGAAATCAGAAGGAAAAAGACTTTTTACAGAAAATAAATATAAATAATACACTAAGTTGAGAGACTGGGAAGGAAATCAAAAGGTAAAGTAGAGTGAAATGGGATCTAAGTTATATGTGCAGATAAACAGGAGAAAGGCCAGTGACTTTAGCCACAACTGTCTAGATTCCAATAATATCTGTTTGCTCAGGATCTTCCCTATCCATTGGTCCTTCCTAAAGGATCCTCTCTACGCCTACTTCCAATAATGAGTTTTGATTTTTTTTTTTCCCCTTTGAGTAAAAAGAGCTTATTTTCTGGAAGGGTATCAAGTTGCTGTATACTGGGAGTGGAAGACAGGCTGACTGGAAATAGAACGGGGTCAGTGTCTGGACAGCAATCTGTCATGAAGCAAAGGCTGTCATAGACAGCCCTGGAGATGCAGACAAAGACGCATGACCATTGCTTTCCAGCGAGAGCCTTTAAAGCACCTTGGGGTCGCCGTCCTGCACGGGGGCCCGAGCTTCCGTGTCGGACCACCTGCCAGGAAGTGTGCATCGAGCTGACCTCTCCCAACCCAATGTGAATAACTTCCGAGAGGTAGCCCCCCGTAAGGGCAGGGGCTGCAAGCCGATGAAGAAAGACAGGAGATTTATAGCTCTAGAATATCTCTGCCTTTTGAAAATGAAATGGCACATTAGGGCCAAAGAGGGGGCTTGGCTGAAAGGGTCCATCTCCAGGCATGACCAGTTCAATGTTCATTACCCAGTGCAAAAGCTTGGGTCGGTCCAGGCAAGTCTGTAGAGAAAAGAAAGGATTGGTGTGTTTAGTAACAGACAAGCAAAGGCTCCTCAAGACTTCTCTGATCCATTTTTCAAAAGCCTTACCCCAAATGATTTTTTTTCCCAAAGGCAGTGTTTGCCTGGGAGCCTTGGTGGGGCCATCCCTCCTGCCAGCCTCTCGAAACAGGCTAGGTTCTCCTTTGAAGTATCTTGGGATCTGGAAGAGAACTCAGTATGCCATTGAAAAGCTCCTCAAAATAAAGAGAGCTAGGTTTTGTGTCTTTTGCGGTCATTTTGATTTTTCCTAACCTCTAAGAAATTGTTTGCCCTCTTAAAAACCCTGCTGATTCTCTTAAACCCTGATGACTCTTTTAATCTCTGAAAAGTATCGACTCTATTTAAAAATAAGATGACAGCAGCATCCCTGCTGTCATTCCCACAAGGATAGAGAGTTACTTAAACTCCCAAGTCATCTGTGCTTTTTGACGGCAAGTTGGAAAGTGAGGGGTTTCACCATCAGAAAACATCACATTCTTGAAGGACGGATGTCTTCCTCCAAGTTTTGAGGGACAAAGAGAAGCTTTGGGCAGAAAGACTGAGGTGCAATTTCAGAGTTTCACCATGGACATGTCTGAAGCTGTACCGGGGAAATCCGTACAATGAAAACACAGACAAGGGAGATTTGCACAGCTTTTAACTTAGGTCAAAAAAAAGTGTAATTTGTTAAGTAAGAGGGCACTAACACGTGCCACGTCACGCTGGATTTTCTTGAAAAATAAAAAAAAATCACAAAGTTAAACTTTCAGTCAACCTGAAAATATTAGCTTTTTATGGGGGCAGGGCGGAACGAATGGAACAGCAGAGCCTTTTTTTTTTTTTTTGATTGCCCGTTTTCTGAGTCTTCTCAGAGAAAGAATGATAGGGAGTGAGACAGACAGGAAACAGGGAGGGATGGGGGGAAAATATTTAGGAAAGTATTAAAGATACAGCCCAAGTAGAAAAGGTAGGTGTCTATGACTAATGATCAAAATACATGGCAGGGCACAGTGATATAAGTTGTTTTTCTAAGACTGAAATTTGAAATCTTTTAGTTGAAGGAAGAAAAATGCAAATGAGTCTGTAGCATATGGAATGTCATAGACAAGGCAGCTTGAAGCAATATTTGACCATTTCTAACTTTGCAGTGGCAAATACTTTTCCAGAAGTATAAATCACATGGAGTTAGAAAGAAGAGATTTTAATTACAGAAAATTTCTCTTTTTAAACTATAAAAAAAAATTTGGAGGAAGAAAAAGAAAAGAGCTTCCCCACAAGCATGATAAGATCAAAGATCAGGATATGTGGACCAGAATTGTTCATATTAATAAAACTCTGACAGAAAGCAGGGTATATAAGATACTGTGAGAGATTTCAGAATGAGTTTCACATCTGAAACTAGACACCGATGTTTATTAAATGCTTTTCATTGAAATTTTTTCTTTCTCTTATTAAATAAAAATTACACCATCAAATTTGTAAATTTTCCCCATCTGTTTTTTAAATCATGACTT
>NW_006778983.1:578518-586660 GCF_000442215.2 Lipotes vexillifer | reverse complement strand
GCGTCGTGTCCTAATAGGAAAGCCCTATCTCCTCTGCGTAACTCCCCTCTGACTTTTAGCCAACAATCGTGTGCTTTCTAAAATCAATTTTTAAATGATGATGAGGAGGCTAAGGATACTGAATAAGATGATAATAGGATAGTTAATATCTCCTGAGGTCAGTGGATGCTAGTTTAAATCTGAAACGAACTCTACCTCTCTATCATTAATTATCCTTCCATCACCATTTCAAATATTCTCTCTGGTCTCTGAACACAAAAACTGTTATCAAAAACTAGCAGTTCTATTGATGTCCTGGGTTTTATGTTAGGACGTAATTGGTGGGGGGAAATGGTGGACCCATGAGTAATCCTACATTTTTGCTCAAATGAAAATCCAGGAAGAGCTTACTGTACTTACACACCCTGTCCTCCCCCTCACGGTACAGGCAGGAATGTGGAGGGAGCTCCGAGCCCCAGCGTCCACACAAAGAATGTTGGACAATGAAGAGGGTCGACTCTTTCTATACAGACCAGCCTTTGTGCTCCATTTGGGGCTTGATCCTCGCGGCCCGAGAGCTCAGTAGATGCCACGGAGATAGACGTGATGTGTTTGCCTCATCCAGGGCAGCAGCTGAGCCACTTTCACACAGGCAGGCAGGTATAGCCGAGCCTGGTAACAGATGAGAACCCCTGGGGAGCCCTTGACTATGGAGAATGAACAATGAAAAGAAACCATATTGGACACAGATACAAAGGGAGTCCCCTGCTCCTTTTCTCTTCTCCCTTGTTCCCTTTCTCCCCTTCCTTAGGAAACATCCGTGAATGTGGAAAGCTGTCTTTCCCCTGGAAGCATTTGAGTGCACAGGGGCTCCAGATGCTATTCTATGCAAATGGTTTCCACCCTGTCCTGCCTGGGGAGATGCTCTTTAACCCATCTGCATATCCATTTTCTGTCTTTTCTGGAAGGGAGAGGCAAAGGAAGAGATGAAAATACTTTCCAGACAACTGTTTCCACTGCTTTGCTCTGGTTGGAAATGTGGAAATGTAATCCGGCAGAAGTGCGGTCGGGTTGCTGTGGCTGTACACTTCAGGGTGCCAAGGCCAGCACCTTCAATGGGGGGAGGGGAGAAGTTAGGGAGCAAGGCCCAGAAGGTCAGTAAAGTATCCATGAAAAGCTTTAAAAGCACTAGGTGTTTTCCTCAAACTTGGAAGGAGGGGTGAAAGTATTTGAAAAGACTTGGCACCAAAATTATGTAGGTACTTTCAGTGTAACGTAATTAAAATTTATATTTCACTGTGAAAGATGACCAACCTCTACTTCCCCTATTTGCTTTCAAAGTACGACAGTATGATTTTTTGTTGTTGTTTTCTGTTCTATATTACCTGTTTAGGAAGTAAAACCAATTTCATTATTCTCGTTGTATGACTTTGAAAAAAAACTTTTTTAAAGTACAGAGGATGACAACCCATTGCCAGGATTTTGAGGCAATAATTGTGAGGTAGACCACAGTTCAAAGCTGTATGTCAAGGAGGATTCCAGAAGTTTCAGCGTTTGGCACTTCAGTGTTCCTCATCCCTTCAGCCCATATAGACATTGAATCAAACTGAGAACTATAGCTCAGATAATATTCAAACAAACTTGATATATGCTAGAATGTTGAAGGGCTATTTTAGAAGTATTATATAGCTGTCGTGCATATTTGCCTCTTTATTAAATATGAATCTAACTAATATCCTGATGAAACGGGACACATTTATGTTATATTTTCAAATGCGCTTCAGATAATTACACTGAGTTTTGAAAATTATGGTAGAATTATTGGTCTGCCAGTTTATGCTGATGTTTCTTAAAATGAGTAAATAATTCATCATCAAAGAAAATAATTTAATCTTTTAAAGGGGATCAGTGCTTCCTGTACCATATTTATCTTCAAGGACACATGCATACACACACAGCCTATGTCTTGAAAACAATATTCTAGCAGGGAGTTTGTGATATGTAAAAACCCCTTGTGCTAAGGTTAAAACATATGTGATGCTTTTACTTCCATCCACATACATGTAAGATTCTGATACTAACACAACAGATTTTTGTGTTTTTTTCCTTCTTAGAGAACATACAGCTATAGTTAAGAAGGGTGCACTTAAAATGATGGTAAAGAAATCTAAATTCAGGTCCTGGATCAAATAAAATAATAGTAGACTAAAGAAAAAAATACGGGACATATGTGCTCCCTCTTGCACTCATGGCAGGCATCAGTAATCAATCATGACACTTTACACCCTGCTGCAGCCTCAGAATCCTTCTCAACAGTACTCCAAGGAATCACTACTGTTAATCAAGCTGGCATACAGGGTAAGATGACCCTCTACGTGCCCTTCTTGGACTAGTCCCTTAATCTGTTGGTGCCTCAGTTTCTCTATTAGGGAAATGATCACAAACATTTGAGTTCTGTATGATATAGGATCGCGAATTTCTGGAATAGATTATCAGGAAACATTACCTCTCTTTTTTTAAGTAAAAGTAAGACAAGTAATCTCAATTAGGAGAGTCTGGGTTAACTCCATCTGAAAATAAAACGTTACATTATGCATAATATTAGAAAACTCCTTCATTTTTAGAATTCTATAAATTTAGAATGATAAACCAGTGAATAGCTTTTTAAAAATAATTGTGCTAAGGGCTTTCCTGGTGGCACAGTGGTTAAGAATCCGCCTGCCAATGCAGGGGACACGGGTTCGAGCCCCGGTCCGGGAAGATCCCACATACCGTGGAGCACCTAAGCCTGTGTGCCACAACTACTGAGCCTGTGCTGTAGAGCCCATGAGCCACAACTACTGAGCCTGTGTGCCACAACTACTGAAGCCCGCGCACCTAGAACCTGTGCTCCGCAACAAGAGAAGACACCACAATGAGAAGCCCACACACGGCAACGAAGAGTAGACCCTGCTCGCCGCAGCTAGAGAAAGCCCGTACGCAGCAATAAAGCCAAAAATAAATTTAAAATAATAATAACAATACTTGTGGTAAATGTTATAGAGTAAAATCCATCTATATCTATCTCTATCTATCTAGACTTATTTGGTAGTTATCTTCTCCAAAAGGGAGGGTACCATATTTTTTTTGGTTGTTCACCACCTAAAACCCTGACATATTCAAGAGTCTTTGTGCATTGGAATCACCTATGAAGGTT
Source organism: Lipotes vexillifer (assembly GCF_000442215.2). Classification (NCBI taxonomy): domain Eukaryota; kingdom Metazoa; phylum Chordata; class Mammalia; order Artiodactyla; family Lipotidae; genus Lipotes; species Lipotes vexillifer. The sequence goes on along the minus strand of NW_006778983.1, from coordinate 583,485 downwards.
TTTAAAAATCCCACTTCCCAGGCCAAACTCTGAAGAGTTCCATCAGAGGGAGGGAAACCCAGGCATCTGTGCACTTTAAAGCTCTATTCCAATGTGCAGCTAAGACTGACAAACCACTGTTACCTAAGGGGAAACATCAATGTAAATTGCCACGGCAAGCCCACGTTTTTTCATGTTAAAATATGCTAGGGCTTCCCTGGTGGCGCAGTGCTTGAGAGTCCGCCTGCCGTTGCAGGGGACGCGGGTTCGTGCCCCGTTTCGGGAGGATCCCACATGCCGCGGAGCGGCTGGGCCCGTGAGCCATGGTCGCTGAGCCTGCGCGTCCGGAGCCTGTGCTCCGCAAATGGGAGAGGCCACAACAGTGAGAGGCCCGCATAACGCAAGAAAAAAAAAAAAAATATGCTAGATAATTTTAACAGTCCATTACACAGCCATACTGTAAGCAGCACTGTAGGTTATGAAAGCCATGGAAATATTAAGATCAACTCCAACACCCTCAAAGGGGTTAGGGGTGCGGCAATATTGACTGTGCAAAACAGTGTTTTTGCTGTATGTGCCACATTCGCGTACTGGCCTATGAATGAACTGAATTCAGAAACAAAACACTCCTCTTTTCAATGAGCCTAGCAGTTTGCCAGTGATGAGTACAAAAGCTGGGGAAAGGTTTTATGCTCATTCACAGTCGGAGCTAAGCTGGTGGGAGCGTATCTCTCGAAAGCGTGGTTAGAGGCCATTAAAAACAAGGAGACTGAAAGCTTGATGCCTCCTAGACATCCACTGAAAGTGAGTGGGTGAGTCAAGGCAAATGCAGCCACCTGCCTGTAAGGCATGTATTTAGAGAAAGGATTTATGCAAAGCATCTCGTTGTCTTTTACTGTGGATACCCACTTGGTCTCCAAAGCCAGGAATTGGTGAGCTTTGGGTGGGCAGCTCAAAGGTTGGTTATAGTACTCTGTGCAGGAAGTAACAGTTGGGGTGGGCGACAAAGATTTGGGGTCACAAGAGACTGATCTGAACCGTTGCTTTTGGTAATCATGTGCCCGTTACCTGTCCTCTGGGTCTCAATCTTCTCAGTTTTATAACTAACAATATTTACCTAGAAGGATCGTCTTAAGGGTCAGCTGTAAGGCCCTATATAAATGATGTTCGTTAGCATTGCTTTGTGCCTTACAGCAGCCATCACGTTGCTCCAATTTTCCTTTTATACAATAAGGGTGAGACCCACCTGCTTTACCAGAACATTATATAGATGACTAAGTAATGTCATTCTGCTGTTTTTGTAAAAAAAAAAAAAAAACCTTAGAAACACTACATTTTGTCGAATTATTCAATAAAGATCATTTGTGAATGGAGCAAAATCATAAACTAAGCACAAGTTCCAGCCTTCCATTCCTTCCTGAAACTCTAAAAATAACAAAATTAAAAAAAAAAAAACTGACAAAATCTGAGGAGATATTACTCATATAGTGAAAAATGGGAAATATTTTTATGATTAAATAATATATGACATATTCACATAGTGGAAAACTAGTCAGTAAAATGTTTCTGGGAAAGTTTCAATGACATAAAAAGTGCTTTTATAAAATGTGAAATGGAAAAAACAGGATTAAAAACTATATATGCAATGAAGTCCCAATTAAGTGAAAGCAAATAAATAATTATAAAAGCACAGGAAAGGGCTTCCCTGGTGGCACAGTGGTTGAGAGTCTGCCTGCCGATGCAGGGCACACGGATTCGTGCCCCGGTCCAGGAAGATCCCACATGCTGCAGAGCGGCTGGGCCCGTGAGCCATGGCCGCTGAGCCTGCGCGTCCGGAGCCTGTGCTCCGCCACGGGAGAGGCCACAACAGTGAGAGGCCCGCGTACCGCAAAAAAAAAAAAAAAGAACTATGTTCTCTTTGGAAGAAAAATAGCACCTTGCTCAAATCATCACAGATAATCCCCCTCTCACTCACTTACTCACTCAGTTGACAGTCACACAACACGTGATTTTTCTGATCACCAGGCTCCAAAGTGTCTGAAACCCCACTGGGGAAGGTGGAACGTGCCTTCTGTCTAGATTAACTTTGTAGTAACATGGCATGAATGTTTGAGATAACAAGCAAATGTCTGTCCCAGAGAGAAAAGTTTTAATATTTTTACCACTCTCAATCATTTAACTTTATGTGTAAATAAGAACATTATGATTTTTTTTTTTACATAAATCAGATAGGCCTTGGCCCAGGACCTAGTTGCCTATAAAATTAGTGTCATTTGCAAAATCTGAAATAATGACCTCCTGCTCCATGGAAGTGTTTTCCTACTTTCCTCAGGTCCTATCATCCCAAGACCCACTATTTTGTTTTAAGAGCGGTGCAAGAGAGAACTAGGGACGTTAGAATGCAGTGTAGTTAACCTGGGAGAGAAGTTGTTTACCAAGATGGTTCATTTCTTTCCTGCATGGACTATTCAGAACCACAAAGAACACGTGGTTTCTGAAAGGCAACATTTTGACGCAGAAAGGTATCCTAGGGCATCCTTTTGGATTCGGTTCTCAGCATCCTCTTCCCATTCGGAGTGCCTGCTGATGCCTCTTTTGTAGCTGCATGCAGTTATCCAAGCCCTGTATCTCCCTCACTCAACACACATAATGGTTAAATGCAGAAGGTGAATCAGATGCTCCTGTTGTCCTCAAGATCCTGCTCAGATACCACCAGGATGTTTAATCGCCCTGCCCCATCTTTGAGGGAATTTGCAGAGCACTTCCGCACCCCGAGGGCCAGCCCCTTCTATAATGCTTATACTTTTCTCCCAGCACAATTCTTTTACAATGAGCCCCTTGACAATTCTGATTATGAGCTTAGTCCATACTAACCTGTTCCAGCATTTCAATAGGATGGCTAAAAAGCTGATGAGTATGACACCTGTCCTTCTCGCGGCCCAGTTGATAACCCAGATCTAGCAGCTGACTAGAAGCTAATGAAACTGTTTTGTATAATAATCTTATCCTTGGTGTTATCTTATTTTCCTACATCTATTTTCCCTTCACTTTGATTTACATACCCACTTATTTTTAATATATTTTGTAATCATTTATAAGCGATTTCAAATCTTTGGGGAAAGAAGGAAAGTATATGAACATTTATTTATTGACATAAACGTTTCATCCAAGTCACTGGACAGAAGCCAGAGCTTCACAGCACCTTTTGTGATCATTGGCCTCAATCCAACAAATCGGACTGCTGTATACTCGTAGAAAGAAAATAGATTGTCGTTTCAGAGAGAAATGGCTTCGAATGCTGTCTCCGCAATGTGCAAATCTGGAAGCACTTATTCTCTTTGAGGATTGGTTAATAAACACAATATAAAGCTGGGTAAAACAATGCATCTATGATTAAAATAATTTCTGAGATATTAACCTGTTGATTTCCTCAGAATTTCCTTACTAATCTTGGCTTTCCCATCTCTACCCCTCCCTGCCCTGAGGATGTTCTATACTCACTTCTCGGGGTAATATTATGGCAAAATGGAAAGAGAAAGTGAAAAATCAACTCTTAGCTTTTGAGTTGCAAAATGAACTTTTGTAACTCATGGCAGGGATAAAAGTAAAAGAGGAAGGGATTAGGAGACCCAAACCTCAAGACCCTAATAGGCCAGGGCATAATATTTTTGCCTAAAATAATAGATTAGGAAAATGTAAATGATGTGATCATGAATCTCCTCGTTGCAGAAGAGATGAAAATCCTAAGGATTGGAAGGAGAGAGAAGCAAAATGGGAAAGCAAGACTGAGATCATGGTGAAGATCTTTAATAGGAAACCATGAAGTCTATTCTAGACAGACCAAGAACGATGGTGAAGATAGAGAGGCAAGAACCAGAGGCAAAGTAGAGCCTCTGTTTCTGAGATCTGAAGAACACACAGTGGTACACCAGCAGAGTCCCGCTGCATGGTCTCGGTACTGGAGCAGTAGAAACCGTGTGTCTAGGGAATTCCCTGGCGGTCCAGTGGTTAGGGCTCCACGCTTTCACTGCAGGGGGCACCAGTCCCTGGTTGGGGAACTAAGATCCTGCATGCCGTGCCGCCTGATCAAAAAAAAAAAAAAAAGAAAGAAACTCTGTGCCTAGGCAGACAGAGCCTGAGCCAGCCCCGCTGAGAGCACCTAAAAGATTCCTCCCCTTCCTTGAGAAAAGTTCTAAGTGGCCAACCAGGGGTGGTGGACCTAGAGAGGTCTTGTGGCCAAATTAAGGAAGACCCAGGTTGATCTTCTCTCTATGTACCCACTACCTTGAGACTGTTGTTGACTCCCAGGGTATGCAAATATTAATAAGGGGCTGTGTAGTGTAGCGATTAAAAGCATGACTGTCTTTGGACCAGTCTGCCTGGTCAAAATCCTAGCCCTGCCTTGCACTAGCTAAGAGATATTAGATAACATTCTTTGCCTTTCTGTGCCTTGGTTTTCTCATCTATATAATAGGAAACACAATAACACATACCTCATAGGGCTGTTGAGAGAATTAAATACATTATTATATCTAAAACCTTAGAACAGTGCCAAGCCAAGAATAAGTACCTTATGTGTTAACAAAATAATGGTTATTAGCATTCCTATTATTACTACTATTATTTTATGTTCTCTATCATACAACTTCCCTTTCTTGCCTGCCTTCTTTACTTGACAAACTCTGATGTAATCTTCCAAACTGTAATTGCATCTGCCCCCAACTGGCAGCCCTCATCAGAGCCACATGACGAGAAGAGAAGCAAGTCTCTAAAAGAAGGGAGAGGCATGTGGCTTAAGCTGGGCCAATTGGAGAATTGCTTTAAATATAATATATCCATGGATTAGAAATATGGAGGTTGATGAAGATTTTGTTAGCTTTACTGGAGAAAAGGTGATGGGGAAGAAACCAGGTTGTGTTGTGTTCAGGACTGAATGGGAGGGAAGTCTGTGGAAACAGCATGTGCAGATTCCTTGTTCAAAATGTGTA
>NW_006778983.1:572456-578366 GCF_000442215.2 Lipotes vexillifer | reverse complement strand
GGAAAGAGAGATTAAGTCCTTGCAGTCATGGAGATAGAGAAATTGGGAAACTGATTTTAGCTGAGTTGCACATGTGGATGTTGAATTTACCCTGGACAATGGAAGGAATCCACGTCCTTGCTGAATATGTGAAAACAGCCAGGACACCAGGGGTCCAACCAGATGAGAGAATCAGTGAAAGATAATTTTTGCATAAAAATGGTGATGTGGAAGGAACAGAGCTCACATTCAAGTGCTGGCTCCTGAGTTGGACGGAGTTTCAGAGCAGAAGTTCAGTCAGGCCGCATGAGCAGGCATAGTGTTATGGGGTGAGTTTTGTCCCCCCAAATTCATATGCTGAAGCCCTAGTCCTCAGTACCTAAGAATGTGACTCTTTCTGGAGATGTAGTCTCCAAATATAAAGAGGTAATTAAGTTAAAATGGGTTCCTTAGGGTAGGCCCTAATCCACCATGACTTATCCCTTATAAGAAGAGATAAGTAGGACACCAACAACACAGACAGAGGGACAACCATGTGAGGACACAGCGAGAAGGGAGCCACTGGAAAGCCAAGGAGAGAAGCCTCAGAAGAAAACAAACCTGCCGACACCTTGATCTTGGACTTCCAGCACCCAGAATTGTGAGAAGATACATTTCTCTTATGTAAACCACCAGCCTGTGATATTTTGTTCTGGCAGTCCTAGCAAACTAATACACATGGGTAGAGTTAACCAGGACAGGGCGTTTGACCAAGGCAGGAGGAATCAAGGACTGTGTTAATCATCTCCTAGGGGAGGAGGCCCACACACACAAAAACATTCAGGTGGGCTATTGGTCCCAGGCGAGTCTTCTGTATGTGCTCGTGTAAAGGGAATACTCTATATGGGAAGAAGAGGCAAGTAGGAAGGAGCTTCCCCTCTTTAGGTGCTGGTGGGGACGACAGAAGCCTGGGTCCTTGAGTGGCACTTCTGAGTAATTAGAGAAATACCTTCATTCCCAGGAGACACAGAATTGCATAATTAGCAAAGCCTCTTAAGGCTCAGACTAAGACATTGGATCCAAGTGGGGAAGGCTAAGCTAGTGAGGATAAAAGCCACATTGAGTCAGGAGACCCACGAGCTCTTGCTGGAGCTCTGTTGGTTCCCATGGTTCCTGCCACTCCTGAAATCTTGCTGACACAGCATCATTGCCTGATGAATACTTTGAGCTCTAAACCATGACCTGACATTCCAGATACCCTGTAGTCATGAGCACCCATGACTACCTGAACCTTAAGGGGCCTAGCCAGGAGCAGCACCCTAATCCATGCCAACTGTATCCCAGTAAGGGTGGATAGCACTTACTCCAGGAAACTTCCATAAGGACCCAACTCAGATGACTTGTGTTGGAACATCACCATCACTTGGTGTCCCTTTCTCAGCACTCCTAGAAAGACACACTATGTAAAACAGAAGCTCCTTGGATTTTCCCTCTTACAGTCACTCTGATGTAAGAGAGTGGAACAGAGCTTGATGAACAGAGGAAATATAATTACCAATGATCACAAGGTCTTAGAAGTCTCCATGGTCCTCAGGGTATCTGCACCATGATAAAGCCATAATCACAGGGGAGGAAAGGGAGATCTCTGATGCCAGGAACCTGTAGGCCTCTGTGTCATTCTCTGTTGATGTGTGACTTGTTCCAAGCCGGGGTTTTAAGTATTTTTCTTCTCACGATTGCCAACTCACCCATTCCCATGCACTCTTGGTTCCTTCTTGGAAAACCTCTCATTTTTTTCCCACTGCCCACTTTCCCCATTCATAATTTGACTAAATTGTTTTAAACTTTCTCCATCAGTATCTAACGTCTTAGAGCTTATGTACTAATTAATGTACTTGCAACCTTTCATATATTTCTAGTCTATCAACTCAATAAATGATCCAAAAGAGAGTAGATTTTTTTTTTAAAGTATGTCTTTTTCAATAAGATCAAAGTCCAACCACAATTCAACTTAAAAAATGTTTAGGGTAAAATAGAGCAATTCTTCCTGGTACTTCGCTTCTCTTCATTGCTGCTGATATTCACTTATTTGACAGAGTTTTGCAGAAAGAATTAGGAGAAAATGTGAACCAGAGCCCGTGCTTGTGGTCTCACTGCCTTGTTCACCTCCTCAACTTGCTGAGGCAGAAGGAGAAATCAGGGGAGGGGTGGGATGCAGAAGACAGAGGGCATGAGGAGAGACAAAGAGAGGAGCAGAGATAGAGAAGCAGAGAGAGACAGAGAGAAGGTAAATGGAGAGGGAATAAATATATTAGGTAGTAACATATGGGATATGGGAACCCGAAGAGGCAGAAACCAGGCATTAAAACTTTTATTTTATCTCATATTTACTTGCTAAAATATAAGCATAGAGATTAGATGCTTTTAATGGGGGTGTGTGCCTGCCATTTTCAGCCAGGATAGATAAGTCTTCGGAGCACTTAGCAGAAGGCTAAACAAATTGTCTTAACTGCCTTGAATGCACTGAGCAAACTTGCCATTTTTATTCATGGGCCTCTGAGCCATGGCTCCCAATGGATCCATGAAGATTAAATAAATTATGTCTCCAATCATTAGTGAGCCCCACGCTCTTTTTCATGGCGAAAGTGGAGCCTGCATGCTGTGGACAGAATCTCGGTTTTCTAATGGGCAAGAAAAGAGTTTGTCTTTGCTTTGCGAGGGGCCTAGGCAGAAGATTGAAGATGGTGCCTGGGTCCAACGCAGCCTATCCAGCTGATGGAGCACGGCCAGGGCATGGGAAAGGGGATGAGAGCCATCTTGCCCACTGGGGTCCTTTAGCTGAAAGGGTGACTTCAAGCAGTAATGTTCATTCTTCTCTGGCAGCCAAGGCTCTGCTTCAACTGCAAAAGGAGAGAGAAATGGAGGGGAGCTCTTCCGTGTGTCTCATGGGACATGCTTTCCTATAGAGGAGAAAAATAAAACCTTACTTAATGTCGCCAGGAAAGATGCCCAACCCCTACAAGAACCCAAAGTGCCTTTCCTTACAGTGATCTGCAGCTTCTTTGTCACTCCAGACCAAGGCCCTCCAGGCATCTGCCCCATCCCTTCGTTCTGGTGATGACCTCAAGCCTGGACCAACCATCGAGGTCAGCAGGGAAATGGGAAATCTATCCTGAAAACTGTCACTTTCCTCTGCTCTCTGCCCCCACCTCCGTATTCCTCCCCAAGGTTTGTTCTTCTGTTAGATGTCAAGTTGATGATTCTAAATCCCAGATGTGTCATGCTCAGTTAGTGAATAACAGACTGCCAAATAGAGCAATAAATCTTCTTGCTCAGTGACTGCTGTGCAGGGCTGCCATGCCAAAGCACTCACTAATCCTGTGTGATGAGTGAGGCTGGCGGCAGCCGCATGTTTCCCAGGGACTGGTATCAAGGTGCAGACGTATTGAGATGGGATGATTCCTGGATCGGGCCTGCTTTTCTGGCCCCTCACTTCATGACGGGAAATCCAAAGGCAGCCTGCCCTGTGAGCACTGCTAATTATGTTGGCTAACTGCCTCTTTGGAATCTCTCTCTTTCCTGAGATTCTAACAACTTTTTCAGAGAATAGCATGGTCCTGGCAAACTGGTGGTTTGGATTATCGTGTGAGGGTGTCTTTTAATGTTGGGATTCCTGCATTTTTCTTTATCAGATGGTAAGAGGTGGGGCTTTTCTGTAATCAGCCAGAACACTGGGGATCTCTCTTTTCCCTTTTTAGGTTTGCTCCCTTAGCCATTCCTCTGGACAGAAAGCATTGAGTTGGTTTCATAAGGACCAGGCAATAGAATAGAATGGATTCCTGGGATCCAGCCAACAATATTGCTAGCCTCATAGCTGTTCTAGATAGTTGTATTTTTCCTTATTCTAGGTGAGATTGTCGCCAGGGAAGGGACACAAAAGTCACCTATTTCCACTAAGTGAACATGACCCAAAGTGGTGACAGGATGGGAACTTTGTGCATATCCATGCTGTAAGAAATATGGAGGGCTCTTATGTGCCTAGGGGTATGATATCTTTGACTCAATGGCTAAGAGCAGAGAGTCTAAACAGAATGCTGGGATTTGCCTCTGCTGTATGACCCTGAGCATGTTACTTAAATACTTTGTGCCTCAATTTCCATAGCATAATATTAGCACTCACTACATAAAGCCAGTGGCGAACCAAATGATGTTATGCCTGTAAAGTGCTTAACACGGTGTCTGGGATGTAGTCAGTGTTCAGAACGTGATAGGAATTATTAGTACAATAACACTGATGACCAGGGTTTCAGTATTTAAGGTTCACTGTTGCTCCTGGCTTATTATTTTACCTTTGACAATCATTTACTACTCCTTTGTGTGTGTTCTGTTTATAAAATCAGCATTTCTATCAGAATTGTGAGATATAAAACTGGGATTTAACTGCTTGTGCTCACTTTTGGAGAAATTCAGTGACTTATCATGTCTAGGCATTGTTTAGCTGGAGGCAAGTATGAAGAAATCCCTTTATGTCCTCTTAGTCTGTTTGTCATTTGTTTTTATTCCAACTCCTAGAATAAGAGAATCATATCATGGGAGGGAAATATTTAGAAATAGCATTGATATTTATCTCATCCAGTAAGGTACAAGTTTTGGTGTAGACAGGGAAATTAACACCCAAGTATAGGTTTTTCTAATCATTGACTTCATAATTCACTTGGGTCCCACAGAAGCTACTACACATGAACCAAAATATATTTGTACTTTCTCAGTTTGACTTCCTGGCAAATCCCTGGTGATTTACTTTGTAATTGGGGCCAGAATTTGTCCTATTTAGGTAAAAATCCTCAGTTTTCACATAGGAACTATTAGATTGCCTAATTATCCCCATCTCCAGCTCAAGTATTAAGTGTGTTGCTTCTAAAACCATAGACTATTTCCTTCATGGAAAATGTTATTTGCTGCCATAAACTCCTTCATAGTTAACAATCCAGAATATACCTTCTGTAGATTCCATGATGAACTGATTACTGAAAGGAATTGGTTAAATGCAAAATCCCAAAGATGTCATCTACTTTGTGTTTTTCTTGAAGCCTAGATTGTCTCCTAGTTTTTGATTTTCTATCATGACAGTCTATGGAAAACCAATTATTTTAAAAAGATGCATTAGCTCAGGCTAATCTCTATCTGCCAAGTGGAATTCAACGCTGGTGCTTGTATGTGGGTGGCTTGTGATCACAAAATTAAATAATTCTTACATTAAAAGAGCTCTCAGTGTGACTTCTTTTAGAGGAGGCCTGGCCTGAACAGTGACAGAAAAGAGTTCTGACTCTTTCACTTACAACTGTGTGACCCTGGAAAGTCACGTCACTTCTCTGAATCTCAACTTTTTCCTTTGTGAAATGAGGTGATAAAATGTGGCAATAAGCCAAGCTAATGTGCATAACTTCCAGGCACAAAGTAGTAATTCAAAAAATAATAACTATTATGAGGCTTATTATTCAGCCAACAAGCAACTTTACAGACATATAAGAAGTTATGTCAAGACAATGACCCAGTAATAAACGAAGCAATTTACTGATTCAGTTGTTCAGTGTTCAAGTAACCATGCGTGGATTGCTTATTTAATGGGTTTACAAGGTTTATGTTGAATAAGGACCCTGGTTTCAACATATTTGATCAAGGCGAAAAGGCATTAAAAAATTTAGCAACATACCTCTTTCAGCATTAAGTTTCCCGAATTTTTAGAAGCTACTTTATCGAAGAGAGATAATTCTCCTTACATGATGTGTAAACGATCCCTCGTGTCGGTCTTTTGGTACTCACAGTAAGATGAGCTCCTTGCTTTTCTCAAAACCCCGATCGTTTTTTTTTTTTTTTTTTTTTTGCGGCAGGTGGGCCTCTCCCGGCTGTGGCCTCTCCCGTTGTGGAGCACAGGCTTCAGACGCACAGGCT
>NW_006778983.1:551508-572198 GCF_000442215.2 Lipotes vexillifer | reverse complement strand
TTTTCAAACCCCCGATTTTTTTTTTTTTTTTTTTTTTTTTGTGAGGATGAAGTTTATTTATCTTTCTCCTTGTTACATTCTTCTTATTTTAATACTTCAGGTGTACCATTGCCATATTGCTGTACAGAGCTATTAGAGAGGTTTCATAGGTGGAGGATAGAAATGACAAAGAGAAGAGCTGACATTGGATCAGACTGATAATCAAAGGCAAGAGAAAAGTCCATTTCAAAGCCCTTTAGTGCCAAGAGAACTAGAGCTCTGAGACCAATGATGAGTCCTTAATATAACATGAAAGTTTTACAGTGAATTATTGTTATATATTATACTCAAAAAGGGAATTGTTTTAAAAAATCAAGAGAAAATTATACCTAGGAATTTCTACACGCTATAAATTTTATTCTAAATTGTGTGTCTTTTAGAAAACATTAATTGGTCATTAATACATCTTTATGCACAGCTGCTTAAATAAAAATTTCTGTTGGCTGGAACAAATTATCCAACTCTATGTCTGATGATTAATTGATAAATTAATGAATAATTTAGCTGTTCAAGTCCATAAGGACATAATCAAGGTACAATGCCTGCTCAGTAGAAATGTGCTGCGGTTGTATCTCAGCTTCCTCAGCACTGTTACTCTTATAAATTAAAACCAACAGAGAAATCATCAGAAACCTCCAACAGCTCTTTAGAACCGAGGCTGAGGACGAAATGCCAACCATTGGGAGTCACTAACCACCTTGATCGTTACTGCCATCCTGAGCTACCACCTGGCCTAGCCATCTTGACTAAGAGACTCTTTGCTTCATTGTGCTACCGCCAGAAGACACAGCTAATGCTCAGTCCATATATATTTTAGAAATCAATTAAGCAACCTATTTTTAACTTGATATCATCCGTTTTAGGCTCTGGCTTGACCTTTTCTCTTTTCAAGACCCAGCATCTGTGAAGTCTTAACTGCACTCTCCCATTCTGCACTCACACCCTCACTAGAGTCTCCCCAGCTGGTGCTTGTGATTCTTTACAGCCCTCTTTTTCATTCTACTTTTTAAAAAGTTAATTGTTTATGTGCCAATATCCTTCTCTACCCTGGAATCCAGGACAAGCTGAGAATTCAGGGGGCGATGGAGGAACCCAGACCCTGGTGAGCTTGAGCTATGGTCATCATCTCAATACCTTTATTTATTTATTTATTGCGGTACGCGGGCCTCCCACTGCCGTGGCCTCTCCCGCTGTGGAGCACAGGCTGCAGACGCGGAGGCTCAGCGGCCATGGCTCACGGGCCCAGCCGCTCCGCGGCATGTGGGATCTTCCCGGACCGGGGCACGAACCCGCGTCCCCCACACCGGCAGGCGGGCTCTCAACCACTGCGCCACCAGGGAAGCCCTCAATACCTTTATTTAATTTAAAAAGCGACACCCAGTCAAATGGTATCAGTATCTCCACTCTTCATGGAGGTGAAATTCCTTGTTTTTTTTTTCTTCCTCATCTCACCACAGGACTCAGCCATTTCGTGATGTGGGTTGCCAAGCTGTCCCAACACTGGCAAGGTTAATTCCCACGAATTAGTGATATATGTTTGTACAAGGGTCAGTGGGAATTGTTTAAAAAAAAAAGGATCAGCTTTTCAGTTGGTAGGTAGATTTTTAGATTTAGATTTAATTCAGGTTTCAGCAAATTTGTAGAGAATCCTGTCAGTCTGTAATTCCATGTAAAAATCTCATGGGCAGTTTTATAATATTAAATATTTGGGGAGCCTAGAAGTCCACAAAGAACAATGCAGATCTCTGTGATTTAAATTTTTTTAATATGTTAAAATTAGAATAATTTTATCTTCTGCATGTTTGTTTATTAAGAATGTGGAAATAAGGGGTGGAAATCTCTGTATGTTCAGTGTTGTTCCCTTGGAACTATGTAACAACCTAGAGATCACTCAATTTCTCAATTCTGGCTCCATTTCAGCCTTGATGACTTGTCCAGATTTACACAATTTCTACTTCACAAACTCTTGTTTATTCAACATTGTGGCTTCTTTTTGCCTTTGGAGAAAATCAGAAGTAAAAGGAAGATGTGCTCTCAAGAAGGAGTAATTTTAAATGAAGAAAGCCAAAACAATTATCTTTCCAAATTCTGACTGCAACCAGTGTTTATAACCTTCTCTCCCTCAAAGTCTATTACTAAATGTAAATATTGCAAAACCCGGCTTGCTTAAGTTTAATCTTCTCTTAGTTCCCTTGACCTTATAAGACAACAGGAATAAGAGAATTCATTCAATTATTCATTGTGAACGTAAATAATTGAGGGAAAAAAAAAGCTTCTATTAAGAGAAAACTCATCAAATAAGTCCCTATTATTCAGTGCTGTTAAAAAATATGACCTAGGTTTCAGCACAGGAGTTGACTGTAATATATTTTCTACCTCTGACCTCATCTTCTACCACACTCTCCATTGCTCTTGGTGCTTAGGTCACACTAGTCTTTTTTCTGTCCCTTAAGCATGCTACACTTGTTGCTACCTCAGGGCCTTTGCATCTGCTCTTGCCTCTGTTTGGGATACTCTTCCCTAAGATTGCCTTTTCCTCATCATTCTCATTAGCTTTCTACCCTTTCTTCACAGCATTTCCTCTTCAGAAATTACTTTAATATGTATGCTCACTTATAAACTGTATTGACTGTTTTCTGCCTTCAGAAAATGTTATCTGGGGTCAGGGCCATGGTCAACTTTGTCCACCACTGTATCCCCCAGTGCTTGGAAAAACCATTTGGCAGGGAATAGCTAATTGATTGATACTTGTGGATACATTAATAAAGGAATCGATGAATATGACCTTGGGTCAGTTGCTTTAGCTTCCTTGGTTTCCTCATTAGTAAAACAAGGATAAATAGCACCTATACATGATAATGTTATAAAAATTAAATAAGAAAATAACTGTGAAATCTAGTACAGTGCCTAGCACATAGCAGCTGTTTGATAAATGTTAGTTCCCTTCCCATTTCCTCTCCTGATTTCTTAGTTGAGCCCCATAGCTTTGCATGGAATAGAAGACTTCCTCCCTCCCTCCATCCTAAAGCTACTCTTGTAGTAACCATAAACCTCATTCTACAAGTTTAGGGATGCAAGGATATGAGGTATTTTTAATATTTAATTTAATTCAATTTTAAAATTCAGTTTAATTTTTATTCTGAGCCTACATTTCTGCTTGTGGCATAGATTTATCTGTTAATGGACGTTTTATTTAATTAATTTATTTATTAATAAATTCTCCTTACTGGGGACTTCCCTGTGGTCTAGTGGCTAAGACTCCATGCTCCCAATGCAGGGGGCCTGGGTTCAATCCCTGGTCAGGGAACTAGATCCCACATGCTGCAACTAAAGATCCCACACGCAGCAATGAAGATCCCGCGTGCTGCAACTAAGAGCCTACGCAGCCAAATAAATAAATAAACATTAAAAAAAATACTACTAATTAATACTACTACACAGTCCATCTTTTTCCTGTTTATTTGTAGTTCCCTTATATTCACAGGTTACTCTCTGAGCTCTCGTTTCGGTTCTGTTGGCCTATTAGTCTGTTCTTGAGCCAATACCATATATCTTAGAATGAGTTCATTAGATCCCAACTGAAGTTTTAAACTCTCCTCATTTCCCTGGGCTGTGTTTAAATTTCAAGGAACTTAACAGAGTGCTAAAACTGGTAGGGGGCAATTAATCCCTGGTGTTATCACTCCCCACCAACACATCCTCTTGTCCATCTACTGCAAACTGGAAAGATTCCAGGGGCGTTTGGGACAGGGAACAGACAAGGCTTGCTAATAGATTTATATAAAGGATTATGGAAGGGGAAGAATACAGAATGATTCCTTCATTTAGCTTTAGTAACCGAATATACAATGTTGTCATTTGCTGTAATGGGGAAGAAAGAAGAAAGAAAAATGAGGAACTTAATTCTAGATATCTTAAATTAGAAACGCTTCTGTGATAGCCAAGTCAAGCTATCCAGTAGGTGATTGTTGCTACATAACTAGAGTCTGGAGCTCATGGAAGAGATGCAGCCTGGACGAGTACCACCAAAAGGAAACATGCATATGAGAGAATAAACAACAAGTCCATAGTGACAAGTACAATATTGAGATGAATTTTAAAAATAAATATTTATATGGTTTTTCAAATCATCCAAAGCAAGAGACCCTATCAATGACCCACTTTTACTAGACTTATGCGACAAACTGGTGGCACCCTGCCCAGCCTCTGACTCAGGTCTGTCTTTGCTGCCCCGATGATAAGTAGGGGTGACCCCTGAGCCCTGCAGTGCCCCATCTCCTCTCATCCGGTGTGTGCTTCTCAACCTGCACTGAACCCCCACGTCAGTGATTTACATAGTCAAGGTGTGTTCTCACACCAAAATCAAATACAAGTACTGAATGTTAAAACTTCTAAATGCCAGGTTACAAAACTCTGTCTTGCCAGGTCCACCTTGAAGTGACAAGCCAGGAAACATCCTTCACGCACAGTGCCTGAAGGTCAAGGCAAGAAGGAAATGGAGGAAACTCTAACCCCAGGACTAGGACGCCCTCAAGAGTTACACCCAGAGAAGCCCTTCGCAAAGCCCTAAGGGGGAATGTAGAGAATTTTCTCACCCCTGACTTCTGTAGATCAGATAAGTGGGCTCGTTGTGCATAAGCTAAGGAATATGGCCACATTATGGGTTGCCTAAGATTCTCTGGATTATAACAAACTGAGTGATTGATGTCTTCTGCCCTTTCCCGGGCCACGTGCTCCTCCAACCTCCTTCTAGAAGGACTTTCCTGGGCTAACTCGAGACAGGAGAGTGACCATGGTTTGTGCTCTGGAAAGAATTCTTTTTCCAAATGGAATCCTGGTGCCAAGAGTACACGGGTGGGCATTTGTCTTCTATTTTTCTCCCCCTGGATCAGCCTAGGATGAGAATTATAATAGAGGGAAGACAAAATACATTGGTTTACAGTCAATTCAGATGCAATCTGTTAGTATAAATAATGGCAAAATGTGATGGAAAAGCCATCTGTCACTTTAAGGCAAACATACAGTTACTTTGAAGAAAAGAGACTCAGGAAGAATAAATTTATCCCAAGACTCTAAAGCTTGAAA
Source organism: Lipotes vexillifer (assembly GCF_000442215.2). Classification (NCBI taxonomy): domain Eukaryota; kingdom Metazoa; phylum Chordata; class Mammalia; order Artiodactyla; family Lipotidae; genus Lipotes; species Lipotes vexillifer. Next base: position 567,074 of record NW_006778983.1, on the reverse strand, counting down.
AGCATTTGAGGAAAAGCAGCTGAGTTTTTCTCACCCAGAGGATAAATCACAATGTCATGATTCCAGGTCTTTGTTTGGTTTAGGTTTTCTATCACAGAGGATCATTTGGTTTAGAGCTTGTACCCTTGTGATTCTTCTGGTTTCACCAGGATATTTGAGCAAGTATCATTTTTAGTGAGGCAGCACATGGCCAGGTACTTTGTTTGCTATTGTGTGCCTATGCATATGTGTGTTTGCTGTAGGTAATACACACACACACATACACATCTTTTCAGTTCTGAATCCAAACCTTCTCTGTAAATTAAGAGGGCCTGGAGAGTTGGAAACATAAAAACAGCAAAAGGCTGGAGCTTGCAGCAACTGTTTCAAGCTGCATATGACATAAAACTGGATTAGAATGTCATTCCCTAACTGACAGATCATTTAGCGTCTTGGAAGAGACTGTTTTCACACCGCGGAAGCTCTCACAGGGGAATTCCGTGTGGGCTCCTATTGTCAGAGCTATTTTTCACCCAATTTGTTTCCAAATGATGTCTAACCTGAGGTCTTCCCACTGAGAGAGGTTTAAGTCATGATTAATGAGGAGTGTTTGGCCAGGCCCACCTGGGAAATGGCCCATCTGCAAACTCAGGTAAGAAAGGGAGGCATACAAGGCATCAGCCTGTGAACAGCAGGCAGCTTCTCAGGCTTGGGGTTGCCTCGCAGCAGTGGCGAGGTGTTGGGTATTAGCCACAGAATGTTTCAGGAGGCGCTGAAGAGTGTCACCCTTGCTGTTTTTTTCCCGAGATTTTTAAGGGGGAAGTGCTCTCAGTCTTGGTATTAGAAGAAATGTTTCCTGTTCCTCAAGTTCTTTCATTCTCCTCCAAGCTTTCGCACATATGTACGGCCATCAAACCAAATCGACATGTACACAGAGATAGGGCTTTGTCTCAAAGGATGAGATTATCGAGCAAGCAGGAGTTAGATTTGTAGTACCCTGGCCTATTTGGACATGGTGCATGAATACGTGATCATTTGAAAATTCCATGTACCTAAAATAAACTGCTCTTTGTTATCTTCAAATGTACCTGGTATTTATTTTCAAATGAATGTTTATCCTTGTGAAATAATTACTGGAATGTATTTGTTTTTTACCAGCTCAGTGAGTAGTATCAGTTCTCTAATAACTTGAATAATTTAGAATCTTTGGAAAGGGAGATCCTTTCAGTAAAGCAATAGAATAATAAAAATATGCAGAATATAAAGCCACATTGGTTCTGAGACAAAATTATATAACTGGATAAGGAATCCCAAAATTTAAAAAAAATAGCGAGCTGACCAAATGAGTAAGTGGGTAGAACATAGTCCTTCTTTGTAACCAAGCTCGCTCCTTCTCTCATTGAATATGCACATTCTAGGATCTCTAGATTGTTGTTAAATATAACATCCCGCAATTCTGTTTGTCAGGACTAAAATCTAACTGATCCAACAGTCTCCAAATAAAACAGATTGTTTGCTAGGAACATTTATGACCCATAAAGAGTGAGAGTTTATCCTGGCAAAACATTCCTTCTTGTAAACAACCAACATCCCCTGAATCTCCCTAGCTGACTTTGCAACCATCTCTTTTTTGCTTGGCATTTGGCTTCATCCAAAGCTTCTTTGATGGCATTTTGTAACCAACTGTTGTGCAAAAGATGCTTTCTGTTGAGTTGGTTCCACATTCAGACACCAAAACAATCCCCCACTTTCTTTAACTGCTTCTGTTGCCAGCAACATGTTTACCATGATTTAGATGTCTATTATACGCATGAATGACTTGTCTACTTAATTTCATCACAAAAATGAACCCTCATAAGTGGCACAGATGCTGGTATGATGGTAATCAAATTAGTTTTTGGACAGGTTTATGGCCACTTGCTGTCAGTTAAGCTCTCTTTGGCTATCTTCACTCCTGATACAGTTTTGATGGTGATTAATGGCTCCATTAATACACAGTTTGTGTTATGATAGACCTAACATTATGGTCTCATTTGCTGACCACAGATGACAATACATTTGCGAAGACTCAGGTCCACAGCATATTAGTTATACATCGAGTGTCCAAGTCTTACTTTCTTAGGCCTACTGTATCTATATATATATATATATATATATATATATATATATATATAGAGAGAGAGAGAGAGAGAGAGAGAGAGAGAGAGATGGGATCACTTTAGATAGCACCCTATTTATGCCAAAACTCTTTTTTTTTTTAAAGTTAATACTCCTCTCTATGGTCTTTCTCTTTCCTTTTCTTTGTTACAGGGATGTTGTCCCCCTAAGTTATTCTCGCTAACCCCATTTCCCATTTGTACCCTTTTCACGCCTACTCTTACTTGCTTCAACTTCTAAATTCTTAAAATTTTGCTGTATATAAATTTTTAAATATTTTTGTTTAATTTTTAAATTTTTTGACTGCTTGAAAAATTTTCCAAAAATCTCTAATTATATCTTTTGATAATCATTGTCTTTAACTTTTTTCTTCCAGAGAGCACACATCATTCTATTCATGGCTTTTCCATCCTATTTCTTATATTTTTCTAAGAGTACATTTTAAATTGACGTCTTTTGTGAGCAGCACAGTTTATTTGCATTGTTCAACTGGGCTGCTGAAAGGATGGGAACCAAATGGGAGTCTTGTAGGCTAAACTATAGTAAAAACATTTGGATTGTTTACACAGCTTTTTTATGTTTAAACAAACATGGTTTTTTATAATGAAATTGAGTTTCCTCCTGCCCATATTTGATTTTTATGTTCATCTGTGCACTTGTCTAAACTCCACCCACTTGCTGCTATGCAAATACAGATTATGCAAATTTTTGTTTTGAATTGGGTGAGCTGAGCAGATGCCCATTTCAGCATAAACAGTCTTCAGAAAAACGGCTTGAATAGACAAGTATCATTGTAAAAATATCTAAATGGACATAAAGATTAATGTTTCTTTTCACACAGACAAAAATATTTAAGGGTGTTTCATTCTTATGAGGAAAATCTAAGGTCATTTGATAATAAGGCTAAATGCTGAAATTCAATTCCTCATTTAACAGCAAGACTCCAGACTAGACCCCATCTACTGTGGTGGATCTTGGAACCTATTAATTTACTGTAATCCCCCCTTCACTTAAGTATGATCCCAGCTGTCTAGTAAATTGCCTTTATCACTGGCATCTCTGCTGGCTGGTTTTTTGTTTTTTGAATTTAGTTATTGTTCTTACTGCATAGATTTACCAATATAAAAATGGTTTCATATGTATTTATTGATCTATTTATTTTAAAAAATTTTTAGCCACTTTATTAAGGTCAAAAAGCCCTATGTGTTTAATGTATACAATTTGATGAATCGGAGATAATTATACATCCGTGAAACTATCACCACAATCAATGCCATACCCTGTCCCTCACCTCCAAGAGTTTCCTCCTGCCCTCTTATTTATTATTATTATTTAAGTGATAAGAGCACTTACCATAAGTCGATGATTTTCACAGCCTGATAGCAATGCAGGGTAATGGACCAGCGAAATACTTGTCTTACCGGTTCACTGTCCTACTAAGAACCAGGTAACAATGTAAGCGCAGGAATTATAGCTTATATGTCTTATTTACCCTACAGATCCCTTTACAATGCCTTAATAGGGACTGTTATTTGACCTAAAGTTTCTGGTGCTCCAAGGTTGTAATAAGCTTATTAAAAGAACTGAACAGCAGTTTGCTAAAAGATGGAGTGGCCTGAAATTGATCATGCATTTTCCAAATTTGTTCTTTTAAGCTGCACAGAAGACAGAATTAAATTAAGCCTAGTGAGAATAAATTGAAAAGTGAAGTGAAAAATTTCTTTCTGTTTTAAAAGTCCATTTAAGGTGCTATAGTTACAAAATAAGAGCTCTGATAAGCTTGTGAAACTCATACTAAAAGAGTTAGTAGGTTGTGAATCAGAGGATTATGAAGAAAACTGCTGCTTCCTTTTTTTTTTTTAATAAAGTTATTTATTTATTTTTGGCTGCGTTGGGTCTTCGTTGCTGTGCACGGACTTTCTCTAGTTGTGGCAAGCGGGGTCTACTCTTCGTTGCTGTGCGCAGCCTTCTCATTGCTGTGGCTTCTCTTGTTGTGGAGCACGGGCTCTAGGCGCATGGACTTCAGTAGCTGTGGCTCATGGGCTCTAGAGCACAGACTCAGTAGTTGTGGCTCACGGGCTCAGTTGCTCCACAGCATGTGGAATCTTCCCAGACCAGGGCTCAAACTCGTGTCCCTGGCATTGGCAGGTGGATTCTCAACCACTGTGCCACCAGGAAAGCCTGCTGCTTCCTTTCTGAATAAAGGGAGAAATGTAATAACTGATAATTTATGTGTGTTAACTCAGCATGTTTTTGGTTTGTTTTTTTTTTTTGCGGTACACAGGCCTCTCACTGTTGTGGCCTCTCCCGTTGCGGAGCACAGGCTCCAGAAGCGCAGGCTCAGCGGCCATGGCTCAGCAGCCATGGCTCACGGGCCTAGCCGCTCTGCGGCATGTGGGATCTTCCCGGACCAGGGCGCGAACCCGTGTCCCCTGCATCAGCAGGCGGACTCTCAACCACTGTACCACCAGGGAAGCCCAACTCAGCATGTTTTGTCAAAAGGTACAATCTTGAAAGTTAAGATGATACATTACACTTTGTTCCCCAGCTCACTTCATATGCACATACCAGGGACACACATGATTATATACATCCTTCGTTCTATTCTTTGTGCCCATCTAAAAATAATACATTTGATCTGAAGTCTTATTAATGTTTATGAATTTGTATTCCACCAAGGCAACAAAAGGGTGTTTGGCCATGTTATTAATTATTTGCCATTTGAGCAATTGGTGGCTAAATCTCAACCTATTTACTCTTATTATGTTGTTTCTGCCCTTTTTTGCCCTCTGGGAGAATGATTTATATGTAGGTAGTTTGGGATTTAGCTTGTGTATGATATTGAATTCTTGTTAAAATCTACTGTTCAGTCTGTCAAGATGTCACAAAATGGACTTTAGGTCAACTACTCTTAGGGAAGCTGAGCGAGGGTCATTATGAAGCAAGAATGAGGAAACATTGCCATCCTATGATAGATACATTCACAGATTCCGGAAACTCTATTCAGATAGCTACACTAGGAAGTGTTGAGGAACCGCCACTCTTGGAGAGCAACCCAATGTCTTGCTTCAGCTAAGACAATGGTAAATAATGTACTAGATCATTAGAGGCACAATGCACAATATTCTTGTGTTTCTGGCTAACTGTGTCTGTAGGTGCTGTGTGAGTGTGATGAAACTGATCTAATAGAGACTTGATAAGTAAACCAACTTAGCAAGACTTCAGGACTTCCTGGAAGGATAATCGGCAACCATCTAAAGGCGGGTGTCTAGCCTAGAGAAAGACAAAGTGACAAAGGAGTCCTCTGGCCCCTAAAAGAAACACATAGCATCTAATTATCCCTCAAGCCCACATGAGAGTCTCTGTGATGACAGAGCATGTGTGACACCATCATGACCTGAGGACACTGATGAGTAAATTTCCCTCAACAAGAAAGAAGACATGGAGAGTGAATGAGAAAATGAAACCTGTAAGAGGGGCAGAAGTTCCCTTTAGCCCTTCATACCTGTGGTGGTTCATCCACACCTGCAGCCACCCAATAAGGAAATCTAAGTCAAGGTAACTAGAGTTAGTTAAATGTTTAACTCATTACACTCCTTTGGACTTATGTCAGTGTTCCCTCCTTGACTATGGAATAGCTCTGTCATGCTTATTACCTCTCCATTTTAAAGACACAAAGATATAATCTTTCCTAGAAGAATAGTAGGGGACTGGGCATCACCACCTCAAGATGGTCCTATCTCTACTGTGGGTGGCAGCTCAACCCTGCTGAGAGTCTGCTCCTAAATCGCAAGACAAGGAACATGGTGCAAGCATAGGATTTATTATCCAGAGACACCCAGGACATTGCAGAGAAATGACACTCATATCTTGATTTGGGAAGGATATAGAATAAACAGCAGCAAGAACTTTTTAACTGAAACATTCATTGAGTCTAATTCACACAGTGCATAGAAGCTAGAGTGTTTCTGCCATGTGATACCCCTCATAGGCTGGTAGTGGTGGATCTTCTTTAGAGTTGGCAAATGCTATGGCTTACTCCTTAGTCCTTGCCCTTCTGTCTACATCATCTCACCATCTTCCAAACAGTCCTCTTCCATCATTCTTTCTAGCAGAGCCCTCCACATTCTTCTGACAAATCCATCCCTCCGTTCAAAACCAAGGCAAAGTCTCATCTATCCTGTAAGGCCATCTTTGGACTCTTTCATCTGATCTCTCCTTTTTCAGAACTCCAGGTGCATGTTTTCTTTATCTGTGCCTCAGCTGGCATTTATCATACATTCCTTGACCATTTTTATGATTTCTAGAGTTGTATAAGTTTTATACTTACTCTCCCCAATAATATGGTGAATATGTTGAGGTCAAGACTAGATCTTCATTGGTACACTTCCTCCCCTGAGCAATGATTACCTACTCCCCACCCCCCACAGATCTTCCACCCCTGGAAAAGTCCACACTACATGTTGATTGGCATAGACTGTGGCCACATGTGTATAGTTCAACTTCCAAAAGCATTTAATAACATTAGTAGGTTGGTCTTTGGCAGCTTTTAAGGAAATGTGGCCACTCAGAGAGATTGACTCAGATCCTAAACCTGCTCCTCCTTGATGTGCCAGTTGTGTCAGAATTGATATTCTATTTAATTCATTCTCTGTCACCAAAATATTACTTCTGGGCTATGGATTAGGTCCAGTTTTATTAAATCTACTGTATGAAGCCAGGTTCTAGGATGCATCAAGGGATCTAGAAGCTAGTACTGAACTCCTTCAGGACACTGAAGTGTCCAATGTGACACTCTATGAATGCTATTCAAGTACCTAAAATAGACTGATTCCTGGACTCTCTAAAGATACAGTCAATACATCATGTTAGATATTATAGGTAAGTTTCAGACTCATCACAGTTATAAGCTGGTGAGTAACCTAAGGGAATCAATCTGCAATCAGAGAAGACTTAATTCAATAAAAGTTTTCCCCTTGGAATACAAAACTACAACCTATTACTTCAGCCGTACCCTACCAAACAATTCCAAAGGTAACCAAGAAGTAAGAGACAAAATTCATAGATCGGCCATTCTGTTTGGGCAAATGTCATAGCAAACTAAACCAAAGACATATAAAATAAAGGCAGTGGGGCTGCCCTGGTGGCGCAGTGGTTGAGAGTCCGCCTGCCGATGCAGGGGACACGGGTTCGTGCCCCGGTCCGGGAAGATCCCACATGCCGCTGAGCGGCTGGGCCCGTGAGCCATGGCCGCTGAGCCTGTGTGTCTGGAGCCTGTGCTCCGCAACGGGAGAGGCCACAGCAGTGAGAGGCCCGTGTACCGCAAAAAAATAAATAAATAAATAAATAAAAATAAAATAAAATAAAGGCGGTGGCTTCCTTACTTTTGGAGACGAGGTCTGAATTTTGCAATATAAAAGTCCCAAACTATAATTAACCTACAGACATTCAAGTGATGGCTGCTGCCATTCTCTGTTCACCTGAATGTGTCTAAGAAACATCAGGAAACCCAAAGAAGTATTTTATTGAGCACTTGGGTGAGAAGGGGGCAGATAGGGAGGGCCTCTTCACTGTTCCACCAACCTTACCACAAATGAAAAAATTTAAAAGGTTTTGATAATTACAAAAGATCTGAGTTCTCCTTGTGGGCAAGCTGGCTCCAGCTGGGTTTGAGTGTGAAGACACTGCTGACTCTGAGGTTGAACAGCAGAATCAAGGGATGTTGGAGAGACCAAACCGAAAAATGAAGCCAACGGTCAAAGACCCAACAGTCAAGGCAAAGCAGCTTTCTGAAAGAGTCATATACAGAAAGATTAGGAATGAGGCCATAAAATAGCAACCAGAGATATCAAGGAAAGCAAGCAGGCACTAATGAGTGTGTAGCAGTGGGCTTGGGCAGTTCCCTGAGTCTCTAGAATGTAGACTCAGAGCACTTTTTATGGGAATCCAGTGACTCACTCATGGATGAGAAGGAAATTATTAAAGGTGCCAAGTCAATGAGAACAAAAGTATTGATTTTGCTTTCTGACATATTTCCAGTTCTCTGCTCATATCCCTTCTTTTTCTTCTTCAGAAAACTGAAGTTCAGAGACTTATTTGGAGACCAATTCTTTCTATCACCTTCTTAAGGGTAAATATTCCTTTATCTTCTAGATGTTGTCAAGAAAATTCACTCATAATTTAACTTAGGGGAAAAGACATTTTTTTCTTCAAAAGTATCACATTTTATTTATCTTCTTAATAAATAAAAAGTGACCATTCATCCACTCTTTTCAAAGCACTCATTAAGTATCCTCTAGTTCCTGCATTTGCAGAGTAGAGCATTTTGGCGAGATCTGAAATGGCCCTTTGACCAATAATAGTGTAGGAGTCTATGTGTGTAGTATTTTGTAGGACATTTTGTTAGTCTTAATCCTGAAACGTCCTCCTCTTGCAGCAAAATTATGCAATATATCACATGGAAAGTTATCCATTAACTTATTCTATTCTACAGTAGTTTTCTTTACTATCACTAAAATCTGTACTCTTAATCATACAATTTGAACATGCAGCCCAATTGTTATTGCATACAAATAATTCTTTAAAAACTTAAAAAAAAAAAACAACTCTGGTCCCTTCAGAACATGAATTATATGAGTTTTCATGATCTAATCCATTATTCATTCTAATTTTTTACAATTATATTTTACTTTAAAATTCTTCTTTTCATTCTTTTTTCAACTTAGAAATAATGTTTAATTCTGTGATCTGTCTATAATGATTTGCTTCAAAAGCATTTCTAATAATGTATATATACAAGATTATATTTAAAACAAGTAACATATTAAAAGTGCTCCTACTGTAAATTTTCTTTTAATTAAAATATTAAACACTTTGCTGACATTATGTTTACTGAGGTTTAGATTAAGGACTTACCATTTTTATTTATATTCATTAGTCAGAAAAATATTGATTTTTATTTTAAACACTACTTGCTTAAAGAAATAATGAAGCACCTAAGTTGTTTCTTGGGTTACTCGCTTTAACTTGAAGAGACCTAAAGTTTGGCAGTCTTTTCTAAATTTCTTCCAAAGACATCAGTACAACATTTATTGTCCTCAAAGAGCCCATGGAAGTATCTGCTATCCTTTACATTTTTGTTCTGTTTTGTTTTCATGGAGTATTCTAATCATTATCTGATTTTTTTAAACTTTTTATTTTTTACTGGAGTATAGTTGATTAACAATGTTGTGTTAGTTTCAGGTGTACGGCAAAGTGATTCAGTTATACATATACTTGTATCTGTTATTTTTCAAATTCTTTTCCCATTCAGGTTGTTATACATAATATTGAGCAGAGTTCCCTGTGCTATACAATAGGTCCGTGTTGGTTATCCATTTTATTTATTTATTTATTTTATTTATTTAATTTTTGGCTGAATTGGGTCTTCGCTGCTGCACGCGGGCTTTCTCTAGTTGCAGTGAGCGGGGGCTACTCTTTGTTGCAGGGCGCAGGCTTCTCATTGTGGTGGCTTCCCTTGTTGCAGAGCACAGGCTCTAGGCACGCGGGCTTCAGTAGCTGTGGCACTAGGGCTTCAGTAGTTGTGGCTCGCGGGCTCTAGAGCACAGGCTCAGTAGTTGTGGCCACGGGCTTAGCTGCTCCACGACATGTGGGATCTTCCTGGACCAGGGCTCGAACTCGTGTCCCTTGCATTGGCAGGTGGATTCTTAACCACTGCGCCACCAGGGAAGCCCTGGTTATCCATTTTAAATACAGCACTGTGTACATATCATTATCTGATTAATACCTGGGAATTTGAGTTCTTTCCAGGGCTAAAAAAGTCAGTATGCATTATTTTGAAATTCTGTGAGTATATGCTTGTTCCATCAAAGTTAATCTATTAGTAGGAAAAATTATCCTTAGATCCTGGTCTTGGGTCAGGAGTAGGAGCTGCTGAAGGTGAATTCCTGAGCCAGGTAGGATGGAAAGGGGGGCAGCCTCCATTGCTCAGACTTTCCCTGCTGGGCCAGCCATAAACCCCTGAAGCCAGGCTGCCAGGATATGAGGAGCATGGCAAGAGAGGAGAAGTCTTCATGAATTTTGATGCCTCTTTGTTGGCCTGCTGGAGAGATCTGTAAAGGACATTTTCATTCATCTTTAGCAATGTTTGATGCGTCCCATAATCTCCATATTTGGATAGCAAGTTTTAAGTTTTGCCTTTTATAAAAGCATTCCTTTCTACCATATTTGTTTACCTTCTGCACGTCTTAAATGTACTTGCATAACTATGATGCTAAAATTAAAAAAAAAAACTTGTCTGCATCCTCTACCTAGTTTCTTCTTATTCTTTAATATGAAAACTAAAGAAAGCTATTCAAAGAGATAACAGAGCTCATGTTCGTTACTATCCTTTATTTTTTTCTCGAACCTGTAATTTAACATTATATAAGTCGTGAGTAGCAACTGATATTATTCATTCACTAGGAAGTGAATGTTGAGAGAAATTTGTATGTTTAGGCTTGGGTCTGTACTGGCTCCTAGAGTTGTCCCTTTGTCCCAAAGACGATGACTGCTGAGGAACCAGATTTTAAAGAGTATTCTGATATACCAGGAATGTCCAGATCTGTTTATAACCATATGAAACAATTAAAACATTTACTAAAGTCCAGAAAAACCCCTCTCAAGTTGCATTTGACAGCAACAGCTTTAACTTTTGGCATCCTAAAGATTAGCTTTTGCCTCTTCCATTGTTGGACCTAGTGGTTTCATCTGTAATATGTATAGTGATTGTTTGCAGCCTGGCAACAGCTCGAAGGAGTGAGGGGGGCTGGAAAACTATAGCCCCTTGTTAGTTGCAGTCCAAACTTCAAAGGCTTTGAGAACATTGAACAGACAGGTTTCAGCAGCCGATAAAGCAGCCATGCAAACAAAAGGCAGCTTCTCTCTCACCGAGGTGTCTCCAGATCCAGGGTGATTTTCAACCCACTTTTTTCTTTTATTTGTGATGAAACTCCTGGCAATGAGAAAGACTCATTCTGCCCACAGTTGTGTGCCCCCTTGATTCGGCATCAGAGGGAGAGATGGGCATTTATGGCACCATAAATCAAGGGATAAACCATACATGAGCAGCTGGCACATGTGCTAATAACTATAATTATTAATCATGTCAATTTCACACCCTTCAAATTTATGCTATGTGCTTTCTGTAGGAAAGCCATCTCTGGCGCCTTGAGCTGTTTATGGTATGAAAATATGATGTGCTGATGGTCTTTGATAATTGTCTTATGACAGTATTGATCTGCCTACAATTGGGTTTGTGGGGCATCGAAGCCCTGCAAAGTGGTTGTCCTTGTCTCCTGGTATATATCATTGTCACACATCCCCCATTGTTAGTGAGTGGCGTGAATTACTTTCAGCATTTGGCCAAGTCTCTAGCTGCTAGGTCACCATTATTCTATCCTTATGTCACTGTGAGGACATTTACTTTGATGTTTCCTTTGTACCTCTTCGAAGGCAAAATCCTTTAACTTCAGAATGGTAGCCTGCAGCAGGGTTTCAAAGAGAAAAAACACACTACAGGTTTGGGGTGGGCAGAGGCCAAAAATTATGGAATAATGTGCTGCCCTAAAGAAAGGCGATGTTTTACTTTTCCCTCCTTGCCCGTCAAGGCTGGTCTGCAGCAGAGGTAATGTGGCGAACGGGGAACTGGAGACTCCAGTCCATTGCCAAGTCTGGTGCTCATTAAATAGCCCCCTTTCAGGACACCCCAAAGTCGCTGCCACACACCAAATTATGAATCTCTGCTTGTGGCACAGATGGTCAAGTTCAGAAATCAGACTGGCCCTGAGCAAAGAGTTACCTGGGGCCAAAGTGGCCAGTTTATTCTAAGTGATTAATCCTTTATGAAACCATAATGTATCTTAAAAACAAACCCCTCCAAGACCCAGAGCAAAGCAGCACCTTGCTGGTGGATCGGCATATTAATTTGACCTTGTAGCCAATCATCTGTGAGCAGCCGCGGAGAGTGCAGAGTGCATGGGACTCTGCCCACTTGTTTGGAACTTTGCACAACCCTCACCGGGTAGTGTCAAAATCACTCCTGCTGTCTCTACAGCTGCTCTGTTCCAATGACCCCCGGAAGGTTCCGGGGATTGTTAGAAGAGATTTCTATTAATCAACTACAAACCGACTGTTACAATTTCACACTTTTTTTCCCATCATTTCACACATTTAATGAATTTGGGTGTCTTTTAAATTCAAAACATTTACAATCGGGCCAAAAAAAAAAAACCTAAACCCCCTCCCCCGCCCCCCAAAAACCTCTTTAACACAATAGGCTGCAGCAAGACAGCAAATGCCCCTTTAAGACTAAGTTCCTGAAACCCGCCATTTAACTGAGCTGCTGCGGTCCCGAAGGCTGCCTGGAATTGTTACCAGGCAGCTGCGGCCTGCGCAGCACTTTATGAAATCATCAGGGAGAAAACACAGAGCTGGTCTGAAGTTTCCATTTGTTCGTTGTTACCGAATTCTTTCAGAGAGTTATTCTCTAGGCCAGACTAGAGTTCAAAATTAAATCTTGCTGTCCTTCAAAACAGGCTCAAAGAAAACACAACATTCACCCCCTTACAAGCAGTCTGAGACACAGCATTTCATCAGGAGAAGGGCTTCAGTCTCTTGTAGGAGGGTGGAGAGTCAACCAGACTCCTGCCTCTTCTCATTCAGGCTTTGCCAGGCCATGGGTCAACAGGAGGAAACGGGCTTCCTGGGGCCCTAAGATCTAAGGTCCACATACGACGATTCACCGAAACACAGAAACTTCGGAAACATGGGCCACCATTTACATTTGCTTCTTAATCTCTAAGCCCAGAACGGCTCATCTCTCCACAGTAAGTTAGACTTCCTGTGTTGGGTGGGTCGTCGAAGCCCTGACTGCCCACCAAGGCTTTAGTTTTCTCAGATGGTTTACTTTGCAGTTCCTCCACTTCCTCTGCAGAGACCTCGGGGCCGGGATTGTTCTCTAGCGGCCCCTGCTGGCCAACACTGAACACCAGCAGCTAACCCAGAGGTGTTCGTTCCTTCCCACCAGGAGGGAAATCAAGGATTTCAGGGTGTCCGGAGAACTGGGAAGTGGATGATATGACAGGGTAAGAGAACTTCGTGTTGACTTATTCTAAGTTAAGAAAAGAAGAGTCAAATTAGATTAATATTAACATTTGGTGTTGAAAGTGAAAATATGTGAAAATAATGGTTTATCAATCTGCAGAAATCTAAACTTTTTCCATAAAAGTCATGAGATTTCATGGTGGATTATAAATTACTAAATACAATATTCCATTTAAAAGTTTACTAGTTTTATCTTCCTTCATTTTTATATTTTGTGTTTAAAGTCTGACCCCTTTTAGGGCCACATGATTACTTTTGTGGTCCTCTGAGCACTTTTAGCCTTTGCAGGCCCCTCCCACGAGAATAATATCAACAGATGATTATATAACTTTATTTATTTTTATTGTTTAAATATTTATTTGGTTGTGCGTCTAATTCCCCGACCAGGGATCGAACCCAGGCCCCCTGCATTGGGAGCACAGAGTCTTAACTACTGTGCCACCAGGTAAGTTCCCTGATTATTAAACTTTAAATATGTCAACATTTTTTTTCCCCATTTTGGGAACTGTAATCGATTTTTGTGGGCCCCCAAAAGTATCGCGGACTCTGTGCTGCCCAGCTCCTCTTTCAGCCGCTCCGCGGCATGTGGGATCTTCCCGGACCGGGGCACGAACCCGTGTCCCCTGCATCGGCAGGCGGACTCTCAACCACTGCGCCTCCAGGGAAGCCCTCCTCTTCATGTTTTCATCGTCAAGTTTCATTTGTGTCAAAAGCCATTATAATGCTGCTTTACGTGTTCACGTCGTTCTTACTTATATTTTTATAATCATTTCTTCTCACAATATCGTGTTTGTTTTTTTTTTTTTTCCTGCGGTACGCGGGCCTCTCACTGCTGTGGTCTCTCCCGTTGCGGAGCACAGGCTCCGGACGCGCAGGCTCAGTGGCCATGGCTCACGGGCCCAGCCGCTCCGCGGCACGTGGGATCTTCCCGGAGCGGGTCACGAACCCGTGTACCCTGCATCGGCAGGCAGACTCTCAACCACTACGCCACCAGGGAAGCCCTTAATATCGTGTATTTTTAAGGGAAACTTTGCTCACTGGTAAGGAAGCCACTGTAGGGGAGGAAAAAGTTTTCCTCAGCCCTGTTAGGTTTCCAGTTGGGTCTGAAAATGCAACGGACAAAGACAGATTAACAGGAGAAAAGCATACAAATTCATGTAAGTTTTGTGTGGGAGCCATCATCAGGAAATGAAGACCCAGAGAAACAGACTTGTGTATTTTTACCCTAGGTTTGCTGAAGAGTAGACAATTGTGGAGCAATGTGACAGGTTAAGGAGTATGACATAAGTGTAGTAAACTTGGGAAACTTAGCAAGGCCTGTTTGTGAGGATTCTTTGTCTTTGGAGATAAAAATGCTCCTTTCCTCTGGATAGAGAGGGCACCTCTCACATGAGGGTTTATGACCTGCTTTAGGCGAGAAGGGTGGAAGGTGGCAGGGTGCAGGTGGGAATCAGAAGGACCTCCTGCCTCTGTGGTTTTCTCAGACTCCTTCAGCTTAAAATATTCAATATGCCAAGGGGACATATTTTGGGGTATTTTAAACCCCATCAGCACCCAAGCAGCTATGTTCACAAGCTGTGGATTTCATCTTGCCTCTTGAAGACTTAGGCTTAATTTCCTATAAGCATTTCACTGTACACAGAGATGTTTGTACACAGTTGCAAGTAAGCATATACACCCGTTTACAGCCATTAATTTGTTCTGGGAAAAAAAACCCCAAACCATCTAGTTTCTCTTGTTTTAATTTTCCTCAGTTAAATTGTCACACCGAGGACTTAGGCAGTGGACCCAGGAATTTGATTTCTTAGGAGATGTTTCCAAGGGCAAATCAAGACAATGGCATGTTTAGTTATCTGAGCTGATGTTCTCTGACTAAGACAAGCCCATCAAAGAGAAAGGTTGCCAAGTTAACTGCTTTCCAGGAGACCGGACTAGGTATCATTCAGCAAAAGGCAGGCTAAGAGGATGTGAGGGCAGAGCCATTTTGTCCCTAGAAATGAGACATCCACATTCAACAGGGATTTGTTTTCTCTTTCTTTTTTTTTTCTTCCTTTTGAGGATGCTTGTCCCTGACAAGAAATATCGGAGAAAAGCACAGCTGCTTTCAGCTGTCCCTTTCTGTGGGTTTTCCCATACGAAACTATGCCCGGCCTGCCGTTCTGCACTTTGTTATTATGACAGGAAAAAATGAATTTCCTGTGCCAGCTGCAAGGAGCTTGTGGATCTTCAGTCACCAGGCACCCCGAGGGTAATGAGGCTGAGTTAGGACAGAGGGCCACCAAAGAGCA
>NW_006778983.1:543393-551476 GCF_000442215.2 Lipotes vexillifer | reverse complement strand
CTCTGAGATCAGCACGGAGATGTTCTTAAGGACAAAGACAAATTTACAAACATGCCCTGGATGGAAGGGGATGTGTATTGATTTTCCCTGTTGAGCACCTGACTCTCACGCAGGTTATTTCATTGATTCCCACCACGCTTTCAGAGGTTGTTAGTTCTCTGTTTACAGATGAAGAAAATACAGGTCAGAGAAACCAAGCCTCCTGCTCCAGGCTGCACAGTTAGTAAGTGGCTGAGCCCCACCATTTCCCACTTCGACAGCACCCTATTTCAATTATGTATCGCACTGAAAATAGCAGAAATTGGATGCTGTCTACCCTATCATGTGACAGGAATGGCTCTGTCCATGCTCCTGATAGCATTTGGTGTTTTATTAACACCCACCGAGTGCATGGGTGTGGGTAAGCACTAATTTTTTTTTTTTTTTTTTTTTTGTGGTACGCGGGCCTCTCACTGTTGTGGCCTCTCCCGTTGTGGAGCACAGGCTCCGGACGCGCAGGCTCAGCGGCCATGGCTCACGGGCCCAGCTGCTCCACGACATGTGGTATCTTCCCAGACCGGGGCACGAACCCGTGTCCCCTGCATCAGCAGGCGGACTCTCAACGACTGCGCCACCAGGGAAGCTCCCGCAGCACTCATTTTTAAAATTGGCTTAGACCCATGGCAATGAGCAGCGACTCATACCCTAGAAAATGGATGCGAAGAGTGGAAAACGTCTTCGAGGTCATGTAGTTCACCTCTTTTACTTTATCTCCAAGGAAACCTTGGCTCAGGCCTTCAACATTGCACATTTGCGTGACTGCAACTCCTTCTCAGCTGGTGATTCTCTTACTTCAGTCCTCCTTTCACACCCAAGGGAAATGTTTTAAACCTGAATCTGACCATCTCATGCGACTCCTTTCTTTACCCAATAATTCCACCAGATTTTTTAGCATCTGAGGCAAATTGCTCTTTGCTTCTCAAATCCATTCTCTGCTTCTTCCTGGGTACATGTGCAGCACCTGATCCCCAGCTGGAGTCCACATTTCCTAGCCTGCCTTGTGACTGTGTGGTCATCTGACTAAATTTTTACCAATGGAATGAGCTGAAGTGATACGTACACTTACTAAAAGGAAATTGCTACCCTGGCCATTCTCTTTCTCTATCCCAAGAGCTAAAACCTGGATATGGCTTCAATGTCAACCATGCTTGCAAAGTCAATGCTCCAGGGAATGCGAAACAACAAAAAGGAAGGGACCCCAATCTCTAAGAGACCACATGGGGCAAAGTCACGATTTTCCTCGCGGCTGTTACATTGACTAATTCAGCATTACCCTTCTCAGTAGGAGTCCTGCCTTCCTTTCACTCTCATCAGTGGCTACACTTCCAAGGTCTCCCTACTCTCCAATTATAAATTATAAATCTTCCAATTATAAAAAAAGACCACACCTAAAGCACTTTGCAGCCCTTTTACAGAGGGTATTGTTAACGGCCATCATCTATCCCTCGTTTCCTGGCAATGACATTTTGACATCCCCTTGAGGAACTTAACTCTCCCCCATTCTTAGCCATGTGATTAAGATGGGATTGGCCTACTTCCAGTTTTGGGCATAGTTTCAGATCGGCTGAAGCCTTATCTCCTTTCCATCAATTAAATAATAAATTCAGTGATGAGTATATAACCCAGTCAGGTCTAGTGAACAAAAATGAATTTTAAGACTTTTGCTACATTTCTCCTCGACAATGGTGGGTGCAGGTATGAGGTCTGGAACTATTGCTGTCATTTGGATTCCATGAGCAAACCCAGCCTAAAGATGAAGAAATGCAGAGCTGAGAAAGTCATAGAAAAATGGAGCCAGAATCTTGATAACATTGTCTGAGCCCTAGATCAAACTATACCTGAAGACAGACCTACCCATCTTTTGACTCATGCCAATTCGAGTGGTGTAGTCTATGACCTTCAACATAAAGGATTCTAACATACGTTGGAATGATCTTCCTTTGGTCCAGTTTGTTCTGAACACTCCTCCCCATCTGCAAAACTCCTGTTCATTTTTCAAGGCTTAAGCTATCTCTTACCTTCTCTGTGAAATCTTCCCTGACTCTCCACCAGCACTACTCCCTCAGCCAGAGTTAGCTGCTCCTCTTAATGCTCTAGGAATGCTTCACATCAATTTTATCATGTGTTGCAATTATTCACTTGAGTGTATCTCGCCCAGAAGATGTAATCACTGAGCAGTTTGAGGTAGAAGATTATGGCAAAAATAGACAGGATGCAACTGAGCTTCAACAAGGAGGCAGGATGCTGACATAGGAAAGGTGAAGGCAAGAACTGGACCTCAACCGGGCATGTTGGGATTCAAGGTAGAGTGTTCAGATCTACAGGGAGATTGGGCAGGCCACAGTGGGGCCCCACAGAGAAGCCCAGTCATGAGGGTTGGATCAACCTAGGAATTGAAAGTGATGCAACTTGGGGACAATTGGGCCGTAAGCTTCACCTCTATGAAACTGGATTGCCTAGTTGGTGCTGAAGGGGTCTCAGAGTGAGACAGACCAATTATATTGGGTCTAGTGAGTATAACTTAACTCAAACTCCCATGGACGCTGGGTGGAGGCTACTGTATGTGTTTTAGAATTTTTCAGGACTGACTTAAAAAATAAGATAGGCTTGGTTCTTCATGAGGGGTATAACAGTCAAAAATACAGATTTATGGAGCTGAGTTAAAATCAAAGCAGAGAAAATAAAAGCAGAGGCCTACGGTACCCATCCTGATGGAGAAATGTACAGCTTTCCTAAATATCAATTAATAGAGATGTTGGCAGTCAACTGAGTACCCCTCACGGTACTATGTTCACCGTTTACCCTGATACTGGCAATGATTTTAAATTTAGCATTAAGTCTCCATCCCAGAACTAAGATGCAATATGCCCTGTCTGAAGTGTTCATATAGTAAATTAAAATAAATACATAGATTTACTGCTTTTGCTTTCCCTTCAGTGTTGGGCTAGCAGTACGTTTTGGGCTGACCTCTCTATGGAAGAGAAGAGCCATGGTGAATCAGACTCCATTTACATTTTGATAAAACACAATTCAAATATGTCTAGACTCTTTTGCCCTCTTGTAATAAGCTCTCATATAAACCCTTATACTCCTTGCTGTCTGACTGGATGGTCATTTCCCCATCAGAATGTAAACAAAGGCAGAGGTTTGTTCACCAATTATTCCAACACAGAACCTTGTGCCTAGCACATAGCACTTGTTCAGAAAAATATCTGTTGAATGAACTTCAGTGTTAGCAGTTGGGAAGTGGGTGAGCTTCTTTTTCATTTCATTCTCTTGTATTTTCTTCTCTCTTTGATCTCTTGTTTGTTAAGGCCCCTACTAAGTATATGCAATTTTAAAGACCTATTCTGACTTCAAAATTACTTAGGAATCTTTCATTCATTGAAAAGAAAAATGAAGCACCTACTACGGGAAAGATGTCAAGCCAGGCACCGAGGAACACAAGTATGAAAAAGACTAAGATCCTGTCTTTAATTGTTTACTATCTAAAGAGGACCCAGTTCCAGCCTGTGTGTGTGGAGGCTTCCCCACACCTACAAGCAATTCCTGGAAGCCAGAAAGGTGTCTGAGAATTCAACTCATTTCTGACACTATCTACCTGGAGATAGAATCGGATTCCACATGTAAAGGATTCAGCCCCTCAAGACCACCCCACTGCCACTTCAGATGCCAGTCTTAAGCTCTGGGTGTTACCTGTGTTTTTGACCCACAGGCTACAAATCAGAGGTTCCCACAACCCCCTCCTCAAGCTTAATTAATTTGCTAGAGTGGCTCATAGAACTCAGGAAAACCCATTTACTCAATAGATTACCCATTTATTGTAAAAGGATATTACAAAATATAGCCAGATGAAGAGATAAATAGGGCAAGATCCCCAACAAAGGAGCTTCTGTGCTCCTGGAGCTGGCATGGTGGCACGCAGAAGTTTTCTGTTTCCCTGATATGGAAACTCTCCCAAAAAGGGCAAAAAGCTGTCCTTTGGGATTTTTATGGAAGCTTCATTGCATAGTCATAATTGACTAAATCATTGGCCATTGGCAACTGATTCAGCCTCCAGCCCCTCTCCCCTTCTGAGAAATCAGGGGGTGGGACTGAAAGTTCCAACATGGTTGGTTCTTCTGGCAACAAGCTCCCACCCAGAAGTCACTTCCTCTGAAGTGTTTTCAGGAACTGAGAACATGAGATCGCATATTTTGCACTTATTGCTCAGGAAATTCCAAGGGTTTTGGGAGCTATGAACCAAAAACTGTGGATGAAGACCAAATATATATGAGAGACATATTTGGTCATGGAAATGACCAAATATAAATTTTTCCTATAAATCACAATATCACACTGTCCAATAAAGGAGATAAAATATTCATAAGTTACTATAACATGGAATATTATGAGATATGTGATTGGAAAGGAAGCATATAATCCATATTGTGATCTGGGGATTGTTATAGTCACTTGCACGTATGCAAAAAGTCATGGCACTATATACTGAAGATTGTAAACGTTATTCTATATTGATGTATAATTGATATCCCTCATTTTGAAAAGGGAGGCATGAATTTTTCAGGTTCAGAGAGAGTTTATGCCAATGAGACAGGCTTAACTCATTAATACTCCATCTAATTAAATAGCTAGCTGCCATGATTTAGCCTAGATTTGCTTGGTATCAAAGTGTCATGAACATGCATAAAAACACCAATGTATGTTTTTGCCATGCATCAAAATCCCTGCTATGTTTGCCTGAATTGTCCAATATTTGATTTTAAAAGATGATCTATGATAATTTTAGGTAAATACAGAACAAATCTCCACCTTCGATTGGCCTGACGCTGACCAGTTGCCATGTAGGTGAGCAAAATCACCAATATTTTTAATATATTTCTAAAGGTGGAAAGCTTCCTAGAACTTACTGGTCTTAGCAAAAGAGGGCCAGTAGCTAATACCTTGGGAGCCCAGAGCATAGCCCCCACCAGGGACTGATGGCCAGCTGTCAGGCCTGAGTGACTGACTGACCATTGGTCTCCGCAGGTGGTGGTGACAATGATGAAGAATGATGGATGACTCTGACACAGCCCCACCCCACCCACTTACCCATATGCATGACAGAAGGGCTCCCAGCCTAGATGCCCTGGCTGACAATGCCTCCAAGTAGGCATTCAGATGTGTAAAAGCAATGCATTCAGATCCAGCCACAAATATGGAGGCATTTAATGAGTTGCTAATGTGAAAATAATTTTCTTTTCTGACTTTTGAATTGTAGGAATAAAGACACAGGGAAGCCATGCAACTGATAATGACTGCTGAAAAAAAACAAGTAGCTTTCAAGAAACATAAAAAAAAAGGTGGACCCAGCCCTGTCAGAGGTTGATAGGAGATTATTGATACATCCCTCCTTTATTTTTCTTCTACTTACTCTCTCTTCTCACCCCAACCCACCCAGCTTTGTGCAGGTGTATTCACTACCCCTTCTTCCCTCCATCTGAGCTGCATTCTCTCTACCTCTTTGATGCATTTTTCCTCCTTCCCTCCCTCCAACCTTAATCCTTCCTTTCCTTCTCTACTACCCTCCACTCTTCTGTTCCCTCCTTTTCCCTTAATCCCTCTGGCCATGTCCCTCTCTCAAATGAGATTGTTTTCCTTCCTTGATGGCTTTTTCGTATTTCATCATCATTATGGCAAGGATTTCAGAGCAAGTATGTCTTTAGAAATAAAATTCAGGAAATTTGTAGAATAAAAAGAGCAAGAAAATGAAAAAAGGATTTTTCAAACTAAAAGCCACCTTAGGAGTTGAGAGGGGAGAGAATGAGGTACCCAGATTCTGTTGTCTACCTAAGAGGCCTGATGGGGGAAGCCTCTGGGGATGGATCAGCTAATTGGAGGACTTGAAAGATGGGTGCGACTTGTACTGACCCGCCCCAATATGTTCAGATGGGAAACCTGCATATGGAACAGCAAGCCTCACCACCAAGAGCTCTTTTTCTGCAAAGTGCTGGCTAAACTAAGGAAGAGTCTGAATTATCAAGCCTATCTAAAGAAATGAACCTCTATTAACTTTCAAGTATACACAGTAAAAGATATAGAATCTTCTCTGGTGGTAGCGTCTAGACTAGTTTTATTGACTAGAGAACAATGAGTTAGCAACAATTGTACATAAATGAGCATTTCTGCTGAGACTGCTTGAGAATGGTTTACTTTCATAATCAACTGGAAAATGCTCCCTTGAGTTTCGCTTAGATGATTCATGCATGTGGTAAACTTTCCTTTTAGAGAAAATATCAGGTTAAACTTTATCTCAGGCACTATTTCAAATAATCAGAAACTCTGATTTTGTGATGTCCATATTCATAAGTCTTTATTATCTTTAAGTAACCTTGGCTGCAAACACTTTACAGACCAGAAATATTTACTGAAAATATCTGTAACTTCTTTCTAGCTTTAAGTTACTGAGAAGTAAATGGAGCTGCATGTTACAAATATTATGTGAGAACAAGCAGCTCCATATCTTTGAACCTGGTGGTTATGATCTACTTGACAGCCATATTTGAATGGTTGCTCTGCACAGCATAGGACTTGGGCAATATTTTCAGGATAACTGACAAGACTCTACCAACCGGCTGTGTCTTCATGGACACTCAAGGACCAAGGACCTGTTCTTTTAAGTATTAGCATCCACTCTTGCACTGGACCATAGGGATTTATCTCCCTAGCGCTCACCCCCAGTTCACTCTAAAAAGTCACTGGGAGGCTCTGAAAGAAACACAGAATACCCATGGCAGAAAGTCATTGCCTAAATAGACCATCAAATAGGGAAGAGGTTGACAACAGAAGAGAGACATTTGGGGCCCTTGTGGGCTAGTTTTGAAGCCCTTTCCTATTGGTAGAAGATGAGGCGAGAGGACACAGAAAGAATGTGGTATGAATGAGGAGGAACTCAGGGTTCTTCTAGTTTTATAACCCTCCCCCTGAAAAACACCTCTAGAAAGAACCCACAGAAGTCATTCTTTAGATGACCAAACGTACATGAAAAGATCCTCAACATCGCTAATTATTACAGAAAAGCAAATCAATACTATAACGTGGTATCCCCTCACACGGGTCAGAATGGCCATCATCAAAAAGTCTACAGATAATAAATGCTGGAGAGGGTGTGGAGAAAAAGGGGACCCTCCTACACTGTTGGTGGGAATGTAAATGGGTGCAGCCACTATGGAGAACAGTATGGAGGTTCCTTAAAAAACTAAAACTAGAGCCATCATATGATTGTGCAATCCCACTCCTGGGCATATATCCAGAGAAAACCATAATTTGAAAAGATGAGCACCTCAATGTTCATTGTATCACTATTTACAATGGCCAAGACATGGAAGCAACCTAAATGTCCATCAACAGATGAATGGATAAAGAAGATGTGGTATATAAATATATGAATGAATATTACTCAGCCATAAAAAAAGAGTAAAATAATGCCATTTGCAGCAACATGGATGAACCTAGAGATTATCACACTAGATGAAGTAAATCAGACAGAGAAAGGATTTTTTTTTTTTTTTGCAGTACGCGGGCCTCTCACGGTTGTGGCCTCTCCCGTTGCGGAGCACAGGTTCCGGATGTGCAGGCTCAGTGGCCCAGCCGCTCCGCAGTACGTGGGATCTTCCCGGACCGGTGCACGAACCCGTATCCCCTGCATCGGCAGGCGGACTCTCAACCACTGCGCCACCAGGGAAGCCCAGAGAAAGGATATTTATCCTATGATATTGCTTATATGTGGAATCTAAAAAAATGATACAAATGAACTTATATACAAAACAGAAATAGACCCACAGATATAGAAAACAAACCAATGGTTGCCAAAGGGGAAAGGGGGAGATAAATTAGGAGTTTGGGATTAACATACACACATTACTATATATAAAATAGATAACCAACAAGGACCTACTATATAACATAGGGAACTGTACTCAATATTTTGTAATAACCTATAAGGGAAAAGAGTCTTAAAAAGAATATATATATATATATATATATATATATATATATATATAAC
>NW_006778983.1:534728-543383 GCF_000442215.2 Lipotes vexillifer | reverse complement strand
AGTCTTAAAAAAAATATATATATATATATATATATATATATATATATATATATATAACTGAATCACCTTGCTGTATACCAAAAACTAACATGACATTGTAAATCAACTATAGTTCAATAAAAAAAGAAGTCTTTCTTTATTTCTATATGGCTGCTAAGCGTCTCCCTGCCTTGGTCCACGTGGATCTGCAGCATTTAGAGGTTATTGATGCAATCTAAGCTATTGGAAGATTGCCAATCAGTGCATCAGCGTGAAAGCATACATTCAGAAAACAAGTGGCAAGCCATGGTTCAAATCTGATCTCTACCACTTACTTGCTATGTGACCTTAGACAAGTTACTTAACTTCTCTGTGCCTTTGTTTCCTCAGTTTTAAAATGGAGCTAAAATAGATAAAATGATATGATACTGAAACTGATTCAGAAATTGGGGAAAGGAGTATGGTAGCAGTAAGTAGGTAAACCAAAACTGGCTGTGAGTGTGCAATTATTGAGTTGGGTTGTAGCTCTATGAAAACTTATAATACCATTCTTACTACTTTGTTTAAATTTTTCATGATAAAAAGCTTGAAATGTTGCATAACAAGATGTTTTTTTAAAGGTAGCAATAATAATTGTACGTACCTCCGAAATGTGTTACAAGGATTAAATGTGTCAATATATGTGAAGCCCTTCAAGCAGTGTTTGCCAATAGTAAACACTATATAGGTGTCAGGTATTAGTATAATATTGTTGTTATTATCATCTGACATAGGAGGTACACTTAACACCCAGAGAGCATAGGGGTAACTTGAATAATATTAGATGTATCAGCTCATCTCCACAATCCTATCCTTTTTCTGTTTTGACTACCCAATGCTTTAGTTCAGGGCCTGTTTTTCTTTCTCCCAAAGATTTCCAACAGCTTCTAAATTGTTTCCCTGCCTCCTGTCTTGCCCTCTGGTCCTTTTAATACAGCCAAATGCAGGACAGAGCTTGAAAGGGTACCAATAGGTAGAATCTTCAAGGGATAGGCATGGCTGGAGCTGAGGATGCACGTAATGATGCAAAGCTACTGAGACATCCAGGGGTCACATTATGGGCTGGATGGGGACTGGAAACAAAGGCATTCTGGAGGTTGGATTAATACTCCACAAATGAGATGATGTGAAACTGGGCCAGGACAGTGAGAGTGGGAAGAAAAGGAAACAAACAGGAGAAATAGAGACAGAGAGAGTGCTAAAATCAAGACACTATCTTTTGGAGACAGGCTGAATGTGAGAGCTGAGAAAGAGAAGTACATAATGACTTCAAAGTGTTACATCAAGATAAATAGAATGGTGATGGCCTTCAATTAAGTTGGACCATAAGTATGTAATATGCAGAACTGGGGATGGCTTAGGAGAAAAGAATGGGTTTGGCTCTCTAGGGGAGCAAAAAGTTTTCCTTGACCCTTCTGAGGTCCCGGGCTGGGTCTGAAAATTCAACTGACAAAGACAGATTAACGGGAGAAAAGCATCCATATTTATTTAGTCTAAGTTTTACATGACATAGGAGCCTTCATAAGAAAAGAAGGCCCAAAGAAATGATTAAACCTGTGTGTTTTTATGCTAGGTTTGATGAAGGGTGGACAGTTGTGGAGAAATATATTAGGTTGGGGAGCGTGAGGTAAATGTAGCAAACAGGAGGAAGCGAAGCAAGACCTGTTATGCTCCTTTCCTCCAGGTATAGGGAGGGCACCTCTCACATGAGGGTCTTATGACCTGCTTCAGGGGTAAGGTTAGGTGGGTGGGGAAGGTCAGAGAGACCTCCTGTTTCTGCTGTTTCTCAAACTCTTTCAGCTTAAAATATTCGATATATCAAGGTGCCATATCTTGCAGTAGTGTATCCTGAATTCCGTCAGTTCTAATGAGCTAGATTTATGAAACCTTGGAATATCCATGCAGAATTGTCAGGAAAGCCAATAGAAATGAGAATTTGGTTAATCATCGGGGCCCCTTTTTCCATTTTTTTTTTTTTTTTTTTGTGCCGTACGCGGGCCTCTCACTGCTGTGGCCTCTCCCATTGCGGAGCACAGGCTCCGGACACGCAGGCTCAGCGGCCATGGCTCACGGGCCCAGCCGCTCCATGGCATGTGGGATCTTCCGGGACCGGGGCACGAACCCGTGTCCCCTGCATCGGCAGGCGGACTCTCAACCACTGCGCCACCAGGGAAGCCCCCTTTTTCCATTTTTAACACGTGTTAAAAACATATAATCTTCTTAAAGTTGAGTGTAATTAGAATAAATAAAATGGAGAAAAATAAAAGATTAATTAAGAAAGTTCTTCCTGCTATATCAATGCTGAATAGAATTGAGTTAAGAAAGAAATTTAATTCTGAGAAGTATGCTTATAGATAATAAATTGAATTGTGTGTGTGCGCGTGTGTAATAGACATTTCCAGATTGTCTCCCCCCACCCCACCTCTGTCTCTCTTACACACACACACACACACAGAAACTGTTTTTCCTATTCATCAGCGTAGCAGGAAGAAACCATGGTGCTGAGGAAGGAGATGATCACACCCAGCCTCCTGGTTTGATTAATAAGCAACAGAACAGTGTTCCTGTTTTCAGGGAGCTTTCCTATTAGGGCTGCAGTCTCTGGAGAGCTCAAGCCTACAAAGCGATAACATCTGGTGTCCATTATTTCCCCAGATCTGTTGTGATTAGTCCATATGATAAGCCTGGCCAATTGCTATGGGCGAGGGATTGCTACATTCCCCCATCAGGGTACTGGAGCTGTCACTTCTGGTTTGTGGGCCCTGCTAATTTGCCACCACAGTTTCCAATATCTGCTAGAATTCCACAAGGACAACTCAGTGCCTCGCAGGGGCAATAGGCTGTGTGGCTGTAGACAGAAGGCTAGCACTGAAAATAAAAAGGAGAGGTTTATCAATTAACTCAAGCACCACTGTGTAGACAGCGGCTGGCGGTCCACCCCCGCTTCCGCTGCTCCGGGCTGATTAGATGGTCCTGGAGAACTTCAGATTCGCTGATGACAGAAACAGTGAAGTCTCCGAAAGTTACACGAAAATGAATGATCAGAATACATAAATAAGTTTCTTATTTACCCTGCTTGTTCTTTAATAAGGTGAGTTTTCTGGCTTTCCAAATGCTTTCTGTTCTTTTTCCTTCACCTTCCCTTACAAACAATGATACGAAAGAATAATCCATGAAGACAGATCCTGGCTGGTCCAGATCAAAGCTGAAGTCCAATATGTACAAAATCCGGGGCCATTAATTTGGATAATTGAGGCTCCTTCCTTCAATCATGAACCTCTTTCCATTGTTTTTTTTAATCACATACTAATGCATCACTTCCATCAGAGAGGAACTATCTGAAAAGAAAGTTTCTACTGCTATCATGGGTAAATCAAAGTGTAAAACTGATCTACAGAACTACATGAATGATATAAAAAATTGTAATCAAAATGTGACATTTTATTTCCTTTGTGTTTCTTTAAAGTTGAAAACTACTGTCAATATTTCAGTTTTTCTATGAAGGAATAGTTACATTTATGTCTTCTTATAATAGTGTCCATCCAGCCTACAATGGTGATGATCCCTGCACAGGTTAAAATTTTTAGGAATGAGAGTACTTTGCAAGCTTTCATATACATAAAACAGATTCTGGTCATAGTCAAGCTGCCAAAAGTATAAGACAATTATAATTCTTGGGCATAGATGGATTTTTTACCGGATATTATTATTATTATTATTTTTGCTTTGCAGAATCCCTTCACTTTTCTTTAATAAATACATTTTATTACCCATTTTTTCTTCTTTTAAAAAGAAATAATTAACTTAGTAACTTAAACATGGTGAAAAAATTTTAAAAATCCAAAAGTTGTTTTCATAGTGACTCCAAATTACATTACTCATTTTTCCAGCAAAAGTGTTTTGCTGAATCTTCAATTGCTTCTACTGATCCATTGCTCAAGAAAGCAAAAGCCAAACGTCAGAACAAAAAGTGAAGCGTAAACTTGAATCATGTTAGCATCAATACAGTTCTGAGCGTGTGGGTGGTGTCGCTTTGGTGTGATGAAAACATAGTCATTCTGCTGGTTTAAAATATTTTGATTTAATACATAGACTATTTGCCATAATTTGTTTAAAAATCACATGTATTCGAGAATGTTTAAGTGCTTCTCCAACTTTCTAAAATTATACTTTGCCAATTGAAAGTGGAATTACTATACTCTTATTTTAGCATTTAGTGCATAATAACGTTGAGTAAAATCTCCTGGGGTAGAGATGTTGTCTTCCAGCCCAAGCATAACCCCAGTTGTTCCACTTGACTAGGCTTCCAGAGCAGCCGAAGGAGGTCAGACCTTCTCCATTGACACTAATGGACCATTTCATGCAAAACTGTTCATTTTCCGGAAGGGGCCATGTCTGACTGGTGGAGTGATTCACAAAAATCACTTCATTAAACGACTACTCCTCATGCATGGCCGTATTCCCTTTAGTGGGCTAGATGCTGTGAGCCTCGCATGGGTACCCAAGGTGGGGAAGTTTATTCCACGCACTGTGAACTCAACCCCCGGTTCCAGGTCCTGCGCTCAGACAGTGACTTCCTGGGGCTGGCACACAGGCTAAGGCAGGCCTGGCGACTCCGTTCGTCCAGGCATGGCCGTCCCGCGGGACAGCCTACGAGAACCAGCTCCACCCCAGCCCATCCCGTCTCCACACCAACCGTAGTTTTATTCTTTGTCCCAATTCTCCTTGGAGCAGCGAACGATGCTGTTCACAACGGGCGCGGCCAGCGGGGCCTCGCCTTGGACTCCTTCTGGACAGACCCCTGAGAGCTGATTCCCTGCCAACCCCGGAAGCAGCTCGCTCCTCCCAAAAGAACATTTCTTCCCAGAGTTTCTCCCACAATCTCTAAGACCATGGCAAGTCCAAAAACAGACAAATAGGAGAGGAGGAAGGGGCTTAATTTGGAAAAGGAGACAGACCAGGGCCTACTGAGGTTTGGAAGGCAGAGTGAGAAGTTGAGACGCTGGAATGAGCCTGGTGAAAATGCTGGGAGATTCCCGGACAGTGTATCTAAACCTGCTGGAGCTTCCAAAGATCAAAGTGTCTTTACCCCTGGGTCACTCTCATCTCCTGAAGTCATCCGGCTTAGTCAAAGCCACTGTTTCTGGAGGCCCAGTGCCACAGCTTCTGATGGTGATCCTGCTTCTCTAAACAGGAAGTTTCTCTCACATTACTTTTCAACTTGCGTTGGACTGGGTAATAGCAGATTTCATTGAATGTTCACAGTCTAAATCCTTTGACCTTTCAAAATACTAAACATTAGCTCTTTGCCTTTAAGAGTGCCTTGGCCAGCAGTCTGTGGAAGGTCTGTTTTGCTGTGATTTGCACAGCCCAGGACTGCTCCGAGCTCAGCTGCACCAGGCTAATTTCCATAAGCATCATGTGGTGTTACAGAAACCACATTTTGCCAAGCTGTCAACTATACAGCCTTCTCTTTGCTAAACAGACTCCCATTAAAACTGTCTGCACAATTTGTCAGTTAAATGAGGTACAAGAGGGACGCTCTATTTGCCCCTAATTAGCTGCGCAGACTACCTTTGTCTGTTTGATTAAGCATTCACATTATCAATTTTGTTTAATCTGATTCATTTCACACACCTCCCCTGGGACAAAGCCCATACGGTTAACTAATCTCTGATATCATCTCTCATATCAGGCAGTTCTCATCTCCCCCAGAATACATTCTACCCACAGGCTGCATGATCATCAAGCTCCACAGAGGGGAGTTGGTCTGGTGAGGGGCAGAAATTTAGTTCAGCAACTGGAGCTAAACCCCAACATGCTTAATTTAAAGCATCAAGGAGATTCTTCCTCGGTGCCATGTGTCCGCATCATTCATCCATTCATTTATTTGTATTCACTAATTCATTCATTCCAGCGGTAAACATATTGTCTGCCTACTATGCACCAGGGGCTGTGCTGGGAGCTGGGAGGGATACAAAGATGTATAAGATAAGGTTCCTGCTCTCAGACTGCTTATTTTCTCTGCCCCCAGGATTACTATAAAAACCGTCAACTAGCGTGGAAAGAACACTTGCTCCCTAAGGCCAGTTCTACTAATATCTATAAAGCATGGCCTGTTCAGCTCAGCTACCAAACAACTCTCCAAAGAAAGATTTCGGATAAAGGCATGAAAGCAAGTGGTCATGGTTTCTTGAAATAATCTCCCCTCCCGCTCCCGTTTGGAAAAATAGTTGGCAATGGAGACAGAGGAGTTTAAGGAAGTAGAATGAACAGATCACTTGATCATAAATAGTTCTGAAATGTCACTGCATCTGATAACATGACAGAAGTTTTTGCTTAGTGAAACCAAACCACTAGTTATTCAACTGATATCTTCTGCAGGTTGACAGAACAAATGCTAAGTACTAGCAGAACAAACTGAAAATTTTGAGAGAAAAACAATTGGCTTAATTTACTGGGGAGCATAAAACTATTCTGAAGAATATATATGTTTATATATATATGTATAACTGAATCACTTTGCTATACATCTGAAACTCACATGATGTAAATCAACTGTATTTCAATACAAATTTTAAAAAAAGCTATTCTGAAGATGAGAGCGGTTGAAAAATATACTGGAATTTATGGCTCATGGACACCTGTATTCCTGAAAAATTATATCAAAACCTTAGGCTGATTAAGATGACAATCTCAGAAACATGTTCCACCATGAAGGTTTTTGGGTCCTGGCAGGTGACAAGCACTTGAAAATGAATATTTGAATCTCAGAATCAGAATTGGAAGGCTTTGGGATTATTCAGTGCAACCCTCTACTTGTCTGGGAATCTCCTTGATGACATTCCTAGGTAAGGGAATTGTTGGATTCTGCGTAAGTGCCTCCACAAATGGGTTCTACCGCTCTGCAAAGCTGCCCTCCCATTTTCAGTCAGTTCTGACTAGCAGAAATGTAGTGGTCATGCTGGGCTGAAATCTGCCCCATGAAACACCCGCCTCACTGACTGCAGGGAGCTGGTCTGTGCAGGTAGGACTAATCCCTTAATAATTTTGAGGACAGCTTGATGCTTCCTACCCAGACTTCCTTCTCTGAGTACAGCATCATCAGTGTTTTCAGTAGTTCTGCCCCTGGTGGTTTCTCACCCTTCTACCCTCTCCCCTCCTTCTCTTCCAAATATTCTTTGGTTAGTTAACCTTCCTCTCAAAGTCTGATCCCCAGAACTGAGAACTGTCTCCAAGAGTATCTGACACACGCACCCAGAGGGGGACACTCCCTGACTCTGGACCACGCCTTGTCCAGTTCTATGGATGTGATCTAAGATCATGTTGACTCTTTCAACAATGTCATTGCTCTGTGGATTCATATTGACCTAAAATCCTTCGGGTCTTTTATATGTGGCTTTTATTCAGCTCTCATCACTCTGGATTTGCCCTGTTACTCAATTTTATGCTCATCCCTGTCACATATTATCTTGTTAACATCAGCTTATTTTAGCTTTTGCGCGTTGCCCCCTCGACTTCTGTAGTCTTAGTTTGCAAGGATGGCATTACTGTTTCGTCCAAGTTATTGATTAAAATGATAAAAAGGCCATGAATCAAGTGAGCAACAGAAAATCACCGTGGTTTCTAGAATAATAATAACTACACTACCATGTATTGCACAATTATACATGCCAGAAACTACACTAAGTACTTTATGTATCTTCTCCCATGTAGTATTTCAGAAAACTCTATTTAGTATCATTGCACCAGATTATAGATGAGAAAACCGAGACAAGGAGCCTAAGAAAATAACTTGCCCTAAAGAATGCAGTTAATAATTATGTGGAGGGAGAACTTCAACCAAGGACTGACTCATGCCTGAGCCCAACTTATTAAGCACTTTACTGTATTCACTGCTTCATATCTGTAAGGATGTTTTACTTACTTATTCTTTAAACTCATTTTCCACTTGCATTCACCTTCCCCATAGGTAACCTTGCTAAGGAGTTGGATCTATAACCTTGAATTTGTATATATCTTTTTTTTTTTTTTGTGGTGCACAGGCCTCTCACTGTTGTGGCCTCTCCCGTTGTGGAGCACAGGTTCTGGACTCACAGGCTCAGCGGCCATGGCTCATGGGCCCAGCTGCTCCATGGCATGTGGTATCTTCCCAGACTGGGGCACGAACCCGTGTTCCCTGCATCGGCAGGTGGACTCTCAACCACTGTACCACCAGGGAAGCCCTGTATATATCTTTGCAAAATATGTAGGGTTATTGTTTTGGCTGGATTTATTTACATAAAATACATTGGGCTGTAGACCTAATTCTGTTGCTTATTTTTATTCCTGAGTATTATATGTTACAAATCTATCCCTGTTGCTGGGCATACATCTAGTTCATTGACTCTAATGGCTGCATAGTATTCCATGATGGGTATGGACCACATCTTATTTGTCCACTCCTCTAGTGGTAGATACATAGGTTGCCTCCAACTCTTTGCTATCACAAACAAGGCCAAGGAACATCTTGGCATGTGAACTTTATCATCTTGAGTGAGAATTTCTCTGGATTCTAGACAAGGAGTGGAGGTTCTAGGGCATAGATAGATAAGTGTTCAATGGTCCCACTAGCAGGACATAGGACTTCTCTTTCCC
>NW_006778983.1:532998-534717 GCF_000442215.2 Lipotes vexillifer | reverse complement strand
CTTTCCCTGCATGCCCCATTTGGTATTTTAAAATGTTTAACCTTTGCCAATCTGATGGGTATGAAGTCACATCTCATTACTATTTTAGCATGTGTTTATCTGATTATGCATGGATTAGAATACCTGTTTATATACTTGTTAGCCATTTGGATTTCTTCTTCTATAATTGCCTTTTTACATCTTGGTCCATTTTTCTATTTGTTTTCTTATTTCCAGATAAGTGGCAGAAATTCTTTGCATAAAAACATACTTGATGTATTTTCTTGTCTATTTAATTCATATCTGTTTCCATATAGTGAATAATGACAAAACTCTTCAAAAAATTCTGACCATCATCTCTAGCTAATAACCTTTACATCTATGATCATCCTTTAGCTCTCTATCTAAACTTTTAGGCCGCAGAAACTCAGTGTGTCATATACTCATTATTCCCACCCTATCGTCCAACCTCCTACAGTCTGGTATGAGACCTAACGACATTGCCATCTACCTAGTTGTCCAAACAACTGGCCACTGTTTTTCCTTATTCATCACAATCAGTCACTGCATCATGTCAAGTCTATCTGAGAAATAGAACTCTTTCTATTTCTCCTTTAGTAGCTTTCTCCTTACCTCACTTTCTGTTACGCTATACCAATGCTCATTACCCATTGTCACAGCTCTCAAACAAGCCTCCAAATTGATCTGCCTCCAGAAGTCCCCCACTTTATTTATATTTTAGTTGGGAGGAGCAACACATCAAGTGCTCTTCTCAAGGCCAAATTAGCCTACAGATTGCATAAATGGGTGTTTGACTGGAAGATTAAAGGATATCTATGGTATAGGGCAGCTTATGAGGAAGGGACAGACCCAAGTAAGAGTCCATGATGAAGAGTCTTGAAAAATGAACACAGTAAGTCCACTTTGAGTGCCTGTTGGAGGGATACATAAAGGAAGAAAAGGGAACTGAGGGGAAAGAGAAAGAAAGGATAACTCTTTGACTCTTCTGCATAGACTAACACTACACATTTATCTACAAAATAATTGTAAAAATATCTTATTGATTCTTATGCCTGGGATAGACTCAATTCATTATATTGGAAATTATTTCTTTGATGCCTGAATATCTGGAGACCTGAAGACATGATTTTTGTACATCATCACATTTCAATTGCTCATCTTCATGTGGAAAAACAGACATTTATAATATAAAATTAAAATTTTGGATGGTTCTAATGTATTGGGAATTAATATTTTATACCAAATAATAAAGTAACATGGTGAGATCTTAAGTAAGAATGAGTTGGAAAGTTTTCTGCGTTGTATTTTGCCTTCTTTTTCCTGGGATACTTCTTGCTGGCAGAAGACTGCAAAAGCTATCTTCTGGTTAAACTCATTTCTTTCAGCTCACATTCTCATAAGCACTTGCATTTTTTTTTAAGTTAATATATCACTTTCTCGGTAAGCTGTGACCAAGTGAGAGAGTGGCATGGACATATATACACTACCAAACGTAACATAGATAGCTAGTGGGAAGCAGCCTCATAGCACAGGGAGATCAGCTCAGTGCTTTGTGATCACCTAGAGGGGTGGGATAGGGAGGGTGGGAGGGAGACGCAAGAGGGAGGGGATATGGAGATATATGTATATGTATAGCTGATTCACTATGTTATAAAGCAGAAACTAACACACCATTGTAAAGCAATTATACTCCAATAAAGATGTTAAAAAAATTATATA
>NW_006778983.1:489836-532810 GCF_000442215.2 Lipotes vexillifer | reverse complement strand
TATATATATATATATTTTTATATATATATATATATATATATATATATATATATATATATAAAACCTTCTCGTGGACTGTAGGTTATAAGCAAAGCATGTATTTTTGTCAATAGAATTTTAAATTAAGATTTAACATAGATACACCAAATTAGGTCAATCAACTTGAAGATAATCAATAGTTGACAATAATTTTCTCATTGGCTATATATACTTTATTTCAAGGTAAATAAGAAATAATAGTATGACATACTTGTAGGGATACATACTCAGTAATTAGATTAAAAGCAAAGGTGAGATGACTGTAATATCTGTCACTTCATTGGTCAATGGTGTTTGTTTCAGCTTATCTACCTAGATATATTAGCATCCTGAAGCTTTGTGCTTAGTTTAAGAAGTTAATCTTGCTAAGTGGGGTAATTAGATAGAGGCATTTTTAAGTCTAGAATATATGGTATTCATTTTTCTTCACCCCCAAAAATCTCTCTTTAGTATTTCTTGAAGTTCAAATCTACTGATGACCAATTTCTTCATCTTTTTCTTTCTAAAAATGTTTATTTTTCTTTCGTATGTGTGTGTGTGGCTGCTTAAAATGACAAACATCTCAGTTTCTGTGGATCAGAAATTTGAGAGCTAGGTGGTCTGGCTCAGGGTCTTTCATAAGTTGCAGTCAAGCTGTCAGGAGAAGGCTTGACTGGAGCTAAAGGATCCTCTTCCAAACTCACTTTACAAGACTATTGGAACATCTGTTTCTTGCCGGCTGTTGGTCAACCACTTTCATTCTTTTCTCTTTCATTCTTTTCTAAGTGACCTTCCTCATAGAAAGATTAGAGGATGACCTAGGAGTTAGCTTCCCCCTGAGCAGGTGATCCAAAGGAGCAATTTTCTTCTTTCTTGAAAGATATTTTTGTTTGTATAGAATTCTAGAATGGCAGAGTTTTTTTTAACACTTTAAAGAAGTCTGTCCATTGTCTCCAGACTTCCAGAATTCCTGATAAAGAGTCTGCTTTCACTCTTAGCTTGCAAACTGAAGGCAATGTACCTTTTTATTCTCTGGTTATTTTAAAGATTTTCTCTTTGACTATGACGTGTCTGTGTGTGGTTTTCTTTGAATTCATTCTGCTTGGTGCTTGTTAAGCATTTTTTTATCTGCCTGTTCAATTCTTGCAACGATTTTGGAAACTTCTCAGCCACTTTTCTTCAACTATTTCTTTGGTCTCATTCTCTCTCTTCATTTTTATTGGAACTTCAGTTACACATGTTAGACATTTTTAGCATCTCTCATGTTCCCTACACTATTTCACTTTGTTTTGTTAAATGTTTTTCTTTCTATGTTTCAGTGGCATAATTTCTGTTGACTATCTTCTAGTTCTTTCTGCCCTCAGCTTTCTCCAGTCTACTGTTAAACAATGAAATCTTAATTATAGATACTGTATTTTAAATTCTGGATTGTTCATTTGATTTTTATTATATTTAAATTTTCTGTTGAAATTCTCCAACTTTTATTTATTTTGTCCATATTTTACTCTCATTTCTTTAACATATTAATAATTGACATTTTGCAGTTCTTCTCTGCTACTCCAATATCTTGATCATGTCTATTTGCATCTATTGATTATTTTATGTCTTCATAATGGCAAAAGTTTTTTTTTTCATTACATTTTTGTATTTTTTAAATTGTATGCTAGTCAAATTGGATGATACATTGTAGAGACCCTAGATTATTTTATCTTTCTCTAAGGAGTATTAGATTTTTTTTCTGATAGGTAGCTAAGCTGTTGTTTATTACCTTGACCTTCCAGATCTGGTTGTTAGGCTTTACTAGGATGAGTCTATTTTAGTTTTTCTCTCTTCCCTAGGGTGTAGCCCTTGCTCTTAGAACAGAGTGTTTACCTAGGTCTCTTTCTTCTGACTGAGTTCAAATTCCAACATCTCCCTGCAGCTCTGAAAGTTCTAAAATTTTTGCAAAGCACTCTGGCCTCCCATAGCTATACTCTGCTAGGTTTCCTAGAATCTTATTTGGGGTATGTGCAACTTATGAGTCAGACAAGGAAGATTTTTTAGTACATATTCTGGGACTCCTTGTCTGCAGCTCCCTACTCTCAGGTACTCTGGCCCTAAATCCAAGCAGTCTTGGCGACCCTGAATTCTGCCCTCGGTTTCCTCCACTCAGTGAGACTGTCACTACTTCGACTCTGTTCCCTCCACCACAGTTTGGAAAATACTCTTAGGGAGAAAGCCAGAGTGAATGCTAGATTCACCTCAATTGTTTCCTTTCTCAAAGACTGAAGCCCTGAGTTCATTGCTGCCAGTGCTTGCAAATAATCTATATGAAAGAATTTTGGAATAATCTGTGTTAACTTTAAGAAAACCTAACTTTATAATAATAATTGACTCTGATCATGTAGCAAATATTACCAAAATGCAAATGCATTTAACATTAGAACACCAATTCACAACAAAAGATTGAAGAAGAAAAACAATATGATTATTTCCATAGATGCAGAGAAAACCATCTAATAAAACTCAACATCTTTATGTAATTTTAAAAAACAGCAGGGCTTCCCTGGTGGCGCAGTGGTTGAGAGTCCACGCGCCAATGCAGGGAACATGGGTTCGTGCCCCTGTCTGGGAATATCCCACATGCCGCTGAGCGGCTGGGCCCGTGAGCCATGGCCGCTGAGCCTGCGCGTCCGGAGCCTGTGCTCCACAACGTGAGAGGCCACAACAGTGAGAGGCCCACATACCACAAAACAAACAAACAAACAAAAAACAAAAACAGCAAATATTTTTCTAGACATGAAATATTTGAAGCATTTAAAATCAGCATTCGGAAAATGATGTCTGATATCACCATTTCCATTCAACATTGAACCTAAGGTCATAGATGGTATAAGAAAAAAATCAAAAAGGTATAAAGATTTGTAAGGAAAAGTTTAACTTGTCTTAATTCACTGAATTCTATATGAATAAAACAATGTAATCCATAGACAAATTATAAGAATTAACATGTTAGTTTAACATGATGACTATAAGATCAATATGTAAAAACCAACTGCATTTTTATAATCAGCAAGAAATAATTAGAAAATAAATTTTATAAATAGTAATAAAGAAAGTCATGAAATAAATGATTCTGTTGCTATATATATTGTGTGCATAGAGGTTTGGAAAAATCTCTATCAAAATGTTAATTGTGATTTTCTTTGGAATCTTGCCTGATAGTTTGCTTTCTTTTAAAGAGATTTCTGTATGGCTTAATTTTTTAAATAGATTAACTCCATCTTCAGAGCTTTCAAAATACACACTGCTGTATTTAAAATAGATAACCAACAAGGACCTACTGTATAGCACAGGGAACTCTACTTAATACTCTGTAATAACCTAAATGGGACAAGAATTTGAAAAAATATATATACATGTATATGTATAACTGAATCATTTTGCTGTACACCTGAAACTAACACAACATTGTTAATCAACTATGCTACATATACAATAAAATTTTAAAAAAATAAATTTAAAATACTATATATACTCAATTTTTAAAAATCACACTTCACTTCAACTATTTAGAGCTGAAGAATAAAATGTGAACATGTACCTAGAGGTTAATGTTAGTATCTATTACTGCCAAAGCCTCTAGCTGGTATGAAAAAAATTATCAGAATAACTACTTAATGTCATAAACTCAAACTATTTGTTCATTGATTTAACATTTAATTGTAAACAGCTTTTTGAAACTCTTAGAACACTAGAGAATCATCTAGTTATCCAATAAATGCTTGTTGACAATCTCAATATCTTAAACAACAATAGACTTTTCACTCCTTGGTTGAAATGATTAAAAGAAAAAATAGGTTTAGTTAAAGGATTTAAGCTAGTAAGTGTTTAGAAAGTATGTTTTGAGATCACTTAAAGACACCAAGTGGAGTTTTATCCCCATATTTGCTTTCTTATCAGTGTTTCTCTAACATCTACTTATGTGTCTACTTGCATGTTTTAATTTTTAATGTAAATATCCTAAGATCTTTTATTTCCGAGTAAAGAAACTGACTGATTTACATTTAAGACTATTACTAACCCAATACTCCGACCTTCAGAATCACTTGATTGTTCTTCCTGGTATTAAACATAACTTGAAGTGCTTAGCAGCAGCCAGGAACATCTGGCTTATATTTCTAATAAAATAAACCTGGAGTTATAAATTTTTTCATGGAGGCCCAGAAAAATTCACTTCATATGGATGCATTTTTCTCCCCTCTTGTACAAATGAAATAATTACTGCTAGGAAATTAAACTATTTTTAAAATTAAATACAAAAATATTCTATTTATTACAAAAACTATGAGAACTTAGATTAATGTAAATAGGTCATTTTAAACTTCATAGCTATGGCTTAAAGTAATCAACCCCTCATTTACATGAATAAGTTTTTTAATAGCTCTATATGCTGTGCTTTGAGAATCATTCTGACTCATTAGTTTCTTTCATCCAATGCTATTAAGTATCAATACTTATGCTCCTTGGCATTGCCATCAGTTTTATATCAATCTAATTAGTATCCCTATATGTAGTCATGTTAATTAAAAAGGAGATCAAATCTCAAAGATGGAAGTTTTATTCTGCTTCATAGCATTTGGCCAAAGAGTTTAAAATAATTATGGATAAGTACCAAGAATCTAAATTACTTCTGCTAAGAGAAGCAAATATTGAGAGGCAACTAGTTTTCCTTCTACTTTGGGAAGAAAGTAGCCTTATGGAAGTCTGTATCATGTGCTGTGCTTGAGACACACAGAGTGAGGAAAATTGTGGGTATTTTTTTATTTTTCTGAACAATGGATTAATCAAACCATGTAGTCCTGGCCCTAAAGTAGAGGTATGTGCTTTAACCTCAAATAATCTATGATACATATTTTTAAATTAAATCAACTAAATGATTTCTGAATCTCCCCGCTTGTTTTTTGTTATGCATTCATTGTTTTGTTAACTCTTTCATTGATGGATTATGGATCGATTGATTCATTCATTTGATGAATAAATATATAATGAATATTTACTAGAGAGATGATATTTTGAAATGATTAAGAACACGTTCGTTTAAGCCAGACAGTCTGGTTTACTTTCTACCTCTACAACTTAATAGCTTTCTGCCTGGATTTTCTCATCTGTAAAATGAGGATAATAATCAGGAAAATAATAGTACCATTAATATATATTAAGTGCTTAGCCTGCCATAGCCTATCATTGTCAGCCTGTCTTATTATGTTAACTGTTATTACATATGCTAAATAATGTAGGCTCAGACAGTACTCAGTACAATAACAATTCAAACTTTAAAAGCTATTTTTAAGCTGCCTTGTATATCATAAACTCTATAAATATTTTACTGTCATTATGAATCATTCTCATATTGTATTTCCCACATAAATTTATCTCTGTATGCACCAATATGCATGGATTTGTTTTACATGGTAGCATTGATCATCATTATTTTCTACTAGATTATGAATGTCATGAAATAGGAAGTTTTTTAAATTCTTGAGTTAATGAAATAGGTGTCTCAACGCTCTCTCTGATTTAAATGAGTAAATCAAAATGATTTGTCAACCCATAAGCCTAGGCTGCTGAAAGTTTGGATCTCCTGATCAAGATGAGCTTCTTTGGGCTTCCCTGGTGGCGCAGTGGTTGAGAGTCCGCCTGCCGATGCCAGGGGACACGGGTTCGTGCCTCGGTCCGGGAAGATCCCACATGCCGCGGAGCGGCTGGGCCCATGAGCCATGGCCGCTGAGCCTGCACGTCCGGAGCCTGTGCTCCGTAACGGGAGAGGTCACAACAGTGAGAGACCCGCGTACCGCAAAAAAAAATGAGCTTCTTTATCACAATACAGGTGTGTGGAGGCTGAAAGGACATCCCCAGACTCAAGGGTAAGGAAGCCACAACAAGCTTGTATTGCAATATTGTATGTAACTTATTAAATTCCAGGCGGTAATTATCCAGGCTATGACGAAATATATAAATGGTATGCAGAAGTGTTAATTGGGAGAATGATAGACAGTTCTTTCAGCAGGAGAGCAATCCAACCATAATCCAATAAACTATTCGAAAACATCACCCGAGAACAGCATATCCCTGGCTTTGTTCTCTGTTAATTCCTATTTTCTTTTACCATAATTTTCAAATACCTAATCACATTCTAGTATATTTGGCATCAAACAGATTCCAGTTTGATAAACATTTCCTAATTAGAGGATAAAATTTAGAGAATTTATGTCACTTAATTGGAGACCAGAAACATGCTGTGAGTCACAGAGCAAACCAAAAACAATTATCTGGGGACATTCTGAACAGCCAAATAAAACTACACTGATACCATAAGAGCTTGTTCCATTCATGTCATGTTTCTAAAATGTAGTCATATTTGCCAAGAGTCTTACTTTATAGGGAGTAGATGTGAAACTCTCCAATCTTCTTATTAAAATACTGGTGGAGAAAGTACGAGTAACAATGAATATCATTTTGAGATATTCATTACTATTTTTATGGAGTTACTTAATAATTCTGTCACAAACATTCAGTAACCCAATTAAAAATAGCGTTAATTTTGGCAGACTAAAGAGTTATACTTTTGAAGACTAGTTAAAGAATAGTAGATACAATAGTACCTAGATATTAGCAAATAGCTAAATTTTCCATTAAAGAGCCATTTAGTGGATTAAATGGTGGGATTCACTGAAGCTAGTCAGCAGAAGAAAACTAGAGAGTTAGACCTACTGAGTTGATAACATCAATGAGACGTACTTGAATATTTGGAACAGTTCACCAGTAAAAGCATTCTGATTGGACTATTTTTGTGAGTATATTTAAACTATTGATTAAAACTGTTTAATGATTACAAGGCTAGTTATTTATACCTTTTGAGTAAATTTTGGTAAGTTTAATTTTCTGTAAAATTATCCATTTTATCCAAGTTTTCAAGTTTATTGACATAATTTTTCCACCATATTCTCATATTACTTTTTAATCTCATCCTCTGTTGAATTCTCCTTTTACCAATTCTCCATACTAAGTATTTGCACATTCCCTCTCTTTATTTTTCCCTGACAAGTCTTCACAGGGAATTATCTATTTAATTAATATTTTCAGAAAACCAGGGTTTTTTTTTATTGTTGTTGTTGTTGCTCTTGATTTTCTATTGCTTATATGTTTTATAATTCATTACATTTTGCTTTTATTTTCTTCCTTCTTTCAGTTCATTCTTCTTTTCCTCCCAATTTCTTGATATATTAGACTCTCTTTTTCTCCAATTCAAGCATTAGAGTGTATTAATTTTGACACAAATAATGATTTAGCAGCATTTTTAGATGTATATTATTTTCATTTTAATTTAGTGGGGTTTTTTTTCAAATTTCCATTCTGATTGGCCATTTCAAGCGTACAGAACTGGCAAAACAAATATTTACCTACTTTTTAAGATCAGAATAATCGGGTTGAGTGTTTAAAGTCTCCCTCTATGACTTTGAATTATCTTTTTATTCCAGCAGTTTTTATCACAGAGTCTTACATATAATTCAAATGACCTGAGTATACTTACCAGAGATGACGGATTCAGTATGCTAACTCAATAGCTGGAAGTGTTTCTCAGTGTGTGTTCTGTTCTCATATTATTTTAGTGTATACTAAAGGAATTTGAGATGCCAGAAATTTGTTGGTATCATTTAGACCACTGGCTCTCCATCAGAGGGATTGAGAAAAATGTGGGGGCAATTTTGTTTTGTAAAAGGAATGGTGGGAACATGGTCTTCTGGGAGTGATGGATGGAGTAACTGGAAGCAGAGCAGCACTCCAACCTAGAACAACTAGAAAAGCCAGATCAAATATGAAAAACAACTTTCTTAAGGCAGCTAAGATCTGAAGCCACAAGAGGTAAAAGGGCTGAGATTACAGCAAGAGAAGACCTTAAAAGAAGTGAGCTGAGCCTCTGCAGCTGCTTTTTGTTCTGGGGCATTTGGTGATTCTGGGCACAAGCACAGGAGGATGAGAATCAGGAACAAAGCCCGGTGGGTGGGTGTCCACTGAGGAGAGCAAAGGAATGAATTGGGATTGTAGAGACTTGAGGATCTATGTTAGTTTGGTAGAGCTGTTCTAACAAATTACAAAGACCAGATGGCTTAAAAAACAGAAATTTAGGGCTTCCCTGGTGGCGCAGTGGTTGAGAGTCCGCCTGCCGATGCAGGGGACACAGGTTCGTGCCCCGGTCTGGGAAGATCCCACGTGCCGCGGAGCGGCTGGGCCCGTGAGCCATGGCCGCTGAGCCTGCGCGTCCGGAGCCTGTGCTGCGCAACGGGAGAGGCCACAGCGGTGAGAGGCCTGCGTACCGCAAAACAAACAAACAAACAAAACAGATGTATTGCCTCATGAAGCTGTTCTTTATAGACCGATTGACTAAAGAAGAAACGTTTTCAGACCTGATTACAGAATAGTCTGCACCATTTACTGACCTCCACTGGAAGTGGACAGCTGGAACACCACAATTTTTATTAGAATTGTTTTTTAAGGACTGTGGGAAAGGAAAATCCTCTTAGTGGGAAGAATCGAAACTGTTTTATCTAAATGCCACTGAAAAATGAGCGGCAATACTCTTCTTAACCACTGGCTTATGATTTGGCCAATCACTTGGAACTTGGAAGTGATCACTTAGAATCTGAGGAAGGGGTTCAGGGATGGACCTCTCAGAATCAGACCAGTGTGCAAGTATGCTCACTCAAACCACTCCTCTGTTAAATAAAGTTCTCAATATTAAAAGAT
This sequence comes from Lipotes vexillifer, assembly GCF_000442215.2. Taxonomy (NCBI): domain Eukaryota; kingdom Metazoa; phylum Chordata; class Mammalia; order Artiodactyla; family Lipotidae; genus Lipotes; species Lipotes vexillifer. The sequence continues at coordinate 524,005 of NW_006778983.1, read as the reverse complement.
GACTTGTTCTATGGCTGTCAGTCAGTCTCTTCTCCAGCCACTCCAGAATATGCTAAATGGGATCATGAACAAAATTTTCATGGAAGCAGAGATGGAGACCACCAAAGCTCATATAGATAAGAACATGCCACATACCCAACTGGCTACCAGAAGCCAACACTGACCCAAGTACACAACACCACGCTCCAGATATATTAGTCTTGATCTGAGGACAGACTGCATACACTGGACCCTTTGCATCATGGAAAGGTCAATGACTTTCCTCCCTGGAATAATGTGAATATCCACCTTCCCTCCCTTCCCTCAACGATTCTGCCAATAACACTGTCTGTAGGAATTATTAAATTTAAATTGCCTTTTTTTTTTTTTAACCATAACCAACACACTCAATATCACTTCTGAACAAGAAAATGATCTTACAGGAAAGGATGTGGGGAAATGGGACTGACAATGACACATACCCCATTACCTAGAAGCAGTTGGCTCTATACAACAATGGAATGTCCTATTGAAGATTCAGGATTAGTACCATCTGTGATGGAGCACTTAGCAAAGTTGAGGTACTCACAGGATGTAGTACATGCTCTGAATGAATAAACAATATACTGTGCTGTTTTTCACATAACCACACTCCATCAAATCATGGGGTGAAAATTTCACCAAAGGGAAATATGGGAGTGGCTTTCACACTATTATACCCAATGACTCACATTTTTTAAACACATCCCCCTATCTTGGGTGTCAAGGATATTCACACTATTACACAAATAACAAAAAAAAAAAAAAAAAAAAAAAAAAAAAAAAAAAAAAGGAGTTTCTGAGTTGGCTTCAATAATTAATTTAGGCTCTCAAGAGTAAAGAGAATTGGTGTTCAATAGTGTATCCAAAAGTAGAACATATGGAACTGAGGGGCTCCCGATGATAAAAATTAATGGAAAACTATAGCACCATACAGGCAAAACCATTCTGAGTTCAGATACCTCATGAATGAAGGCTTACATTACCATACTGGGTAAAGAATCTTGCCTGGGTAAAATATTTACTGTGTACTAAAATCATGGAAGGAGGAGACCATGCCAGTGAGTAGAAGCAAGTATACAAAATAACAAGATTCGCCCACAAGGAGTCAAAGCAGTTAAAACAGAGGAGCACTCTTCAAAGCGTGTTCTCCAGCCCCATGAAGATCCATGAATGGATCTTCTAGTCTGCAAGAAAAGTCTGGAAATCGAGAGTTACAGCTTGGTCACTTTCATAGTAACTTAACAGAGTAACTTTACTGTTGGATTTAGAATTTTTTTAATGGAAAAACAAATCATGGATTGAGTGGTTGCTGAAGAAAATTACAGACACCAACCATGACCTTTGATATTTTGCAGAAATGAGGACTGTGCTATCCAACATTTTTTTATGTTGTGTCATATATATATATATGTATTCATATTCATATACATTAATATGTACATAAATTCATTAATTTTCCTTTTCCTTCACTTTTTAACTCTGTTTTGCTTCTTCACATGTTAACATCCATGAAATGTGTGTATGTACATTTTTGCACAGTTGACGTCTCAGAAACTGGGTGGCATCTAACAACTAATGGCATATTATGGTTTAATGAGAGTGTTCCTTTTTTCCTCTTAAGTGGAACAGCATTGATAATGATGCATTTTACAAATGATAAATGTCTTAGATTTTTTCAAATTTAATAAACAGGGTGTGTTGGCAGTAGTTAATCTAGTATTTAAAATTACAGAAAGTCGAGATGGGATTGTGACTGTAATAGAGGAGGAGTAAACCTCACCCAGAAATACTGGAAAGAGTCAGTAAATAATGAGATTGAATCTGGCCCTTTCAGAAAGAATGTGATGGTGTCCTCACTTTTGAGGGATAGTTGTGCTGTGTTAGATGGAGTGTGTAGTTGCTGCTATTATTGTTTGGAAGACTGAATGTAGAAGGAGAATATATGTTGTTGGACAAACAATAGGTGGACTATCCTGGATATCAGTTATATGTACCTGCATAAAATCATTTGCCTTTACAATCACTGTGAATTCTGCCTTCTTTAGGTGAAATACCAAAACTACGTTTTCCAGACACTTGAGAGTAGACAAGTGTCTACCAAGCAGATGAAGACACTTGTGTACACAGAGGTTGGAGAACACAAAGGAAAATTTAAACAACTAACATGGTGAGGTAGAAATGTTCTAAACTATAAACAGTAAGACCTGTGTAAATGTCAAAGCCATGCTAAATCTTTTTCCATCCCCTCACTTTCAGTCAGTATGTGTCCCTAGGTCTGAAGTGGGTCTCTGTAGACAGCATATATACGGGTCTTCTTTTTGTATCCATTCAGCCAGTCTACATCTTTTGGTTGGAGCATTTAATCCATTTACATTTAAGATAATTATCGATATGTATGTTCCTATTACCATTTTCTTAATTGTTTTGGGTTTGTTATTGTAGGTCTTTTCCTTCTTTTGTGTTTCCTGCCTAGAGAAGTTCCTTTAGCATTTGTTGTAAAGCTGGTTTGCTGGAGCTGAATTCTCTTAGCTTTTGCTTGTCTGTAAAGGATTTAATTTCTCCATCGAATTTGAATGAGATCCTTGCTGGATAGAGTAATCTTGGTTGTAGGTTTTTCCCTTTCATCACTTTAAATATGTCCTGCCACTCTCTTCTGTCTTGCAGAGTTTCTGCTGAAAGATCAGCTGTTAACCTTATGGGGATTCACTTGTAGGTTATTTGTTACTTTTCCCTTGCTGCTTTTAATATTTTTTCTTTGTATTTAAGGATCATACACCATGATCAAGTGGGGTTTATCCCAGGAATGCAAGGATTCTTCAATATATGCAAATCAATCAGTGTGATAAACCATATTAACAGATTGAAGGATAAAAACCATAGGATCATCTCAATAGATGCAGAAAAAGCTTTTGACAAAATTCAACACCCATTTATGATAAAAACCCTCCAGAAAGTAGGCATAGAGGGAACTTACTTCAACATAATAAAGGACATATATGACAAACCCACAGCCAACATCATTCTCAATGGTGAAAAACTGAAACCATTTCCACTAAGATCAGGAACAAGACAAGGTTGCCCACTCTCACCACTATTATTCAACATAGTTTTAGCCACAGCAATCAGAAAAGAAAAAGAAATAAAAGGAATCCAAATTAGAACAGAAGAAGTAAAATTGTCACTGTTTGCAGATGACATGATACTATACATAGAGAGTCCTAAAGATGCTACCAGAAACCTACTAGAGCTAATCAATGAATTTGGTTAAGTAGCAGGATACAAAATTAATGCACAGAAATCTCTTGCATTCCTATACACTAATGAAAAATCTGAAAGAGAAATTAAGGAAACACTCCCATTTACCACTGCAACAAAAAGAATAAAATATCTAGGAATAAACCTACCTAAGGAGACAAAAGACCTGTATACAGAAAACTATGAGACACTGATGAAAGAAATTAAAGATGATACAAATAGATGGAGAGATATACCATGTTCTTGGATTGGAAGAATCAACATTGTGAAAATGACTATACTACCCAAAGCAATCTACAGATTCAATGCAATCCCTATCAAACTACCAATGGCATTTTTCACAGAACTAGAACAAGAATATTTCACAATTTGTACGCAAACAAGAAAGACCCCGAATAGCCAAAGCAACCTTGAGAAAGAAAAACGGAGCTGGAGGAATCAGGCTCCTGGGCTTCAGATTATACTACAAAGCTACAGTAATCAAGACAGTATGGTACTGGCACAAAAACAGAAATATAGATCAATGGAACAGGATAGAAAGCCCAGAGATAAACCCCTGAACTTATGGTCACCTTATCTTTGATAAAGGAGGCAAGAATATACAATGGAGAAAAGACAGTCTCTTCAATAAGTGGTGCTGGGAAAACTGGACAACTACACGTAAAAGATGAAATTAGAACACTCACTAACACCATACACAAAAATAAACTCAAAGTGGATTAAAGACCTAAATGTAAGGCCAGATACTATAAAAGTCTCAGAGGAAAACTTAGGCAGAACACTCTATGACATCAATCACAGCAAGATCCTTTTTGACCCACCTCTTAGAGAAATGGAAATAAAAACAAAAATAAATAAATGGGACCTAATGAAACTTAAAAGCTTTTTGCACAGCAAAGGAAACCATAAACAAGATGAAAAGACAACCCTCAGAATAGAATATTTGCAAATGAATCAATGGACAAAGGATTAATCTCCAAATACAAGAGCTCATGCAGCTCAATATCAAAAAAAAAAACAACCCAATCCAAAAATGGGCAGAAGACCTAAACAGACATTTCTCAAATGAAGATACACAGACTGCCAACAAACACATGAAAAAATGCTCATCACTAATCATTAGAGAAATGCAAATCAAAACTACAATGAGGTATCACCTCACACTAGTCAGAATGGCCATCAACAAAAAATCTACAAACAATAAGTGCTGGAGAGGGTGTAGAGAAAAGGGAACCCTCTTGCACTGTTGGTGGGAATGTAAATTGATACAGCCACTATGGAGACCCAATGGCCATTCCTTCAAAAACTAAAAATAGGACTACCATATGACCCAGCAATCCCACTCTGGGCATATACCCTGAGAAAACCATAATTCAAAAAGAGTCATGTACCACAATGCTCATTGCAGCTCTATTTACAATAGCCAGGACATGGAAGCAACCTAAGTGTCCATCGACAGATGAATGGATAAAGAAGATGTGGCACATATATACAACGGAATATTACTCTGCCATAAAAAGAAACGAAATTGAGTTATTTGTAGTGAAGTGGATGGACCTAGAGTCTGTCATACAGAGTGATGTAAGTCAGAAAGAGAAAAACAAATACCATATGCTAATACATATATATGGAATCTAAAAAAAATGGTTCTGAAGAACCTAGGGGCAGGACAGGAATAAAGGCGCAGATGTAGAGAATGGATTTGAGGATATGGGGAGGGCGAAGGGTAAGCTGGGACAAAGTGAGAGAGTGGCATGGACATATATACCCTACCAAATATAAAATAGATAGCTAGTGGAAAGCAGCCGCATAGCACAGGGAGATCAGCTCGGTGCTTTTTGACCACCTAGAGGGGTGGGATAGAGAAGGTGGGAGGGAGACGCAAGAGGGAGGGTATGGGGATATATGTATATGTATAGCTAATTCACTTTGCTATACAGAAGAAACTAACACACCACTGTAAAGCAAGTATACTCCAATAAAGATGTTTAAAAAAATAGTAATCTATGCAAATAAAAACTCTTAATACTCAGAAAAAAAAAGCCATGCTAAAGAATGTAAATTCCATTTCTTTAATGTAGGATCATCTCAGTGATTCCTTTTCTGGAATTCACATTATGAGGTATATGATGGGGATTACTCCAAGCTGGAGATTAATGAGATGGGAAAGGCAGAAAGTCAGTAAGACAGTAAGTTTAGGGCTCCAGGAAAGAAGTTTAAAGTGCTTATTTGCAGGGTCTAAGATAAATCAATGGACTAGAAAGTTGGGAAGAAATGGAATGGTGAGGTGATAGGAAAGCTCAGGATAATAAAGACACACTGTAAGAGGAAGAAAGGATACATAAAACAAAAGATACATAGATGGAAACACAGATACTATACTAACAGCTTGATTTATGACATCCCAATATTAGGAATTACCCTTCCATCTTTGCTACTATTGCCAGTGGGTCCTGAAAGCCATATTCTCAGGAGTAGGTCAGTTCTGGGAATGAAGAGAAATCCAGTGGCAAAATTTCCCCCTTCCTCTCTCATTTTGGAATCATCTCTCTTTTCCTGGGGGAAAATTTTTGCCCATTATTTCCTTGTCTTTTTACACATCAACATTTAAGTTGAACAAAGTCTCTAGAGAATATATTCCTTGCAGTAGTTGGCTTCAGCTAACAGATTCCTAGAAAAGCCCTTGAGAATCCATGCTCCCAGCTTTTGTGGTATTTACACTGAAATTGGCATTGTACAACAGTTGATGTACAAAGTTGTTTAAGTTAACAGAATGCCTTCCTAGAATAAGGTCAAAACAAAGTACAAAGATCCATCTTAGTTAATTTCTGCCTCAAACTGCTTTTATTAACTGGAGAGTGGCTAACTAAAAACAAAAAAAGACACAAAGTCTTTGACACTCCTCCCATTGAGAGCTGAGGTCCTGGTCTTATTCCCTGATATCTAAGTGGGTCATCACTGCTTTGAGCAACAAAATACATTGGCAGTGGCAGTTCTGCGCCCAGGTCTTAAGAGATGGACAATTTTCATTTTTCTCTCTTGGAACACTTGTTCTTGGCTCCTCTTGGCCATCTGAGCCTCCAGGAAAGAAGTTCTAGTCCTCTACTGGAGACACTACATGACAAGGGACTCAACTGAGCCCAGTCGCCCATCCTTTTTGTCCAAGTATGAGAGTAAACCTGTCTTTAACCCTCCAGACCAGCCCAAGCCAACTAATAAGCGCCACCAAAAGTCCCTCAGTCAATGCCATGTGGAACAGAAGTGCCCAACCATTTTCTGCCCAAATGCCTGATACACAAAATCATGGGATATAATTAAATGGTTATTATTTTAAGCCGCCAGATTTGGGATGGGTTGTTACCCAGTCACAGATAGTCTGAAAAAAAAAAAAGGATGCAACATGTAAAAGCTGCATGTAAAGACTATTTTTATGTCTCCCAAAAATTTCTCCTTAATTTACTTCATAATTTAGAGCTGCCTTCTGTTCTGTTTGGTGAGTACTTTAAGAATTGTTGTCCCTTAAGCCCTTCTCTTAAGGAACTAATGACCTGCCAACATAAGCTTATGCTCATTTGGGAGCTCCAGACTTAAAGAAGCGGTAAAACTGAGTAAGTTTTTAATAAAAATAAAGCATAAATCTTCCTCTTCTCTCTTGTTCTCACTCCTATTGTAACAACTAAGTAAAATACGTAAGTAAAGCATTTACATGCCTATGTTTTATAGCTACTCATATACATAGAGATATTTACGTATATATACACACACATATATATATTTTTACACATTTTTAAAAATAGGAGGGTAACGTTCCCCACAGTGGTTGTGTTCCAAGCTTATTCCACCTAATGCCTACAGGCAGAGTGGCTGAAGCTATTTGCAGATCTGTAAAGCAATTGGGATCCTCCTGGGTAAAATGTGGTGGTGAAATTATAAGACCATTATCATTAACAATTGGCAAGAGGTTCCTCTCATTTCTCCTGGACAGATTACAGGATTGAAGGATGTTTCCCTTCATCACCATGCTGATCTCACCTGGCGGAGGCTATTTGAAAGGGAGCCCAATCCCCTGCTCCCTGAGGTCCAAGCATCCCTTCACTCAGAGCCACAGGGGTACAGTCTACGGTAAAGAAATTCCTTTGCCAGACAAAACGGTTATGGCAGTTGGTGGTTATTACCCAGCATAGTGCTTCGGAGGGAATTAAATGTGAGAAATGTCATAGAAGGAAAAAGAGCTACATTTAGGGCAGCTTCATCAACCTATGTATACACCCCAGATATTCTGGTACAATATCTATTACTCACATTTGAGTTGATATGTATAGCTACACAATATAAACCAGTGTTTAGTTATTTAGTAAAATAATAATAACTATGGTTATAGAATGCCTGTTATGTGCTAGGCACTCTATATACCTTTCTAATTTAGTCATAATTGTGGTTCTATAAATTGTTAAGTATTTTTCATTATATAGATGGGTATGCTTAGTGATACCCAAGATTATTTTTCATTATATAGATGGGTATGCTTAGTGATACCCAAGATTACTTGCCCAAGATTACACAACCAAAAAATGGCATAAGTAGGATTCAGCTGCTTTCTGATACAAAAGTTGCTGCTTTTTCCACATCTATACACAAAATTGGCAATACAGCCTTTGAATTTAGATTCATCTGCTTAAAAAGCAAACAAGAAAATAGCAATAGTTAGAAATGTAAGAGTATCCTACAGTGAGGATTCTAAAAGGGTTGTTTACCAATAAGGAGATACTGATCAAACACTAAAATAAATACTGAAAAACATAGAAGCAGTAAAGAATAAAAACAAACACTAGTCGAGCACTTCCTACTGTCTAAGTACTGCCCAAAGTTCTTATATGTTACTATATTTCACCCTCTACAATGACTTGATGAGATAGGTATTATTAAGAGCTCCATCTTACAAATGTGGAAACCGCGGCATTGAGAGACTAAGTTGCCCAAGTATACACAGCCTGTAGGTAACAAAGCCAGGTTTTAAATCAGGAACCTAGCCCTCGAGTCCAATCTCTTAATCTCGAATGCAATGGCCAGGGTTGGAATGTTGATTCTGTCACTTTCTAGTTTTGTGGTTGCAGAGAAATTACTTACTTTGCTCATCTCTAAAATAGGGATGCTGGTACCCAACTTATGAAATTACTGGGAGGATTACATACGTGATGCATCAACAGCACCAGTCTATGTCTGGCCCATAATAGATTTTCAACAAATATTAGTACCTTCCCAATTTGGGGCTAGTTCCCTTCTTGTTTCTCCCCTCCTTTCTCTCTCCTTCTTGCTTTCTCCTCCTCTCTCGTTCTCTTCTGCTTTGGTTCATTAGTGGCTGCCTCTTGTACTTCAAGGCTGTTTGCATCCACAAAGGCATTAGGGCGGGCACCCTGCCTTCCAGCTGGGGGTGGTGCCCAGAGGAGGGCGGACAGCTGCTCAGACCCTTTACCATTCTCTGTTCTTCCTCCCCCTTCATCTGAGGTCAGGCCACTCAAGGTCACTGCAGTATGAAGTCTGACTGATGCCCTGGGGTAAGAAAGTATTTGTTGCTCTAAAGATCAGATCCAGCCCTGTGGAGAGTTCCAGCAAGTCACTGCAGGAAATGCTGGTACCAGAACTGGGGTTGCTCCAACACCGTGTATTTGGTGACAACACCATTGTCCTACAGTCTGCTTTTGGATTTGTCTGCAATGGGCCCATAAAATGAGAGCAGAGGAAACATCAACTGGGCTGGCACAGTCCTTTTTCTTTCATGTCCCCCTTGTCTACAGTTTGAAAGTGAGATGGCTAATTTTGTGCCTGACAAGAAAGGACGGATCGTTTTCTCAGATGCTGTTATCAGCAGAGTCAGAGCTGGTACACTCTCCCGGGGAGTCCCTGAACCACAGGTTACTGGCAGGCAGACAAACACTCGCTGACAGCCATTTGTGACCAACTATGAAACACCATCTGCTCTGACTGGGGGAGGAAGGGCTCCAGCAAGTGAGAGCCACCATAGACCCCTCCCTGTGTTAACTTGGGAGAGCCTTTAGGGAGCTCTAAAGGAAAACCAGTTGCATACTCCTGGATAGTATGTCTCATCCAGATTGGTGCATACATAAATTATAGACCACTGATGTTTTCCTAAAGGTGAAAAAATTTGAATTTATCTTTCTATTAAAATGCAAACAGTAAACCACTGAATCCAGCAAAACAATATTGTGAAATAAATATAGCCCAGAACTGAATAAAGTTCCTTTGGAGATTTGAACCAGCTTGTGTATAGACATCATTGAAAGGACAGCAATGACTGGATTGATATGTCTTTGATGCTTTACTTTCAGATTTTAAAAAAATTTAGTATTCCTGCATTTTTTGAGAGGAGAGGGTGCTGACAATTTCAAGAAGGTGTTCTACCTTACAATTCAAGATGTATGTCCAAAAAAGTGTAATTATTTATCATGAGTAATGGAAACATTCAGAAGAAAATGATACTTTACTAAGAGGAAAGATTTCAGTTCTTTAAGATACTTAGGAAAAGAGAGTCTTTCTTGCTCATTAACTTTAATAAGGCACACAGCCAAAGGCATATGCCAACCCCCTCCTTCTCTGGTTGGAAGTCTGGATTTTCATTTTTAGGAGTCTTAATAGTCCTATGCCTCATGATTAAGTAATGAGAGCTGGCATCAAAGTATCTGAAGTTTAGCTGATCTTGCATTTATCCTTATAGGCCAGGGAAGATCGTAAAACAAAATATTTTAGAGACAAATATACAAGCATAGATAGATAGACAGATAGACACACACAGTAGAAAAATGCCAGTTCTTATTGACTCCGCTCGAACTCAGAGGCCCTGGCAGGGGTTACAAGGTTTGCTGGTGGGAAATATTTTTACAGATTAAAATATCTGAGTTCTGTATCCTAGCTCCCAACTGAAAAAACAATCCATAAGTTAATCATTCTGGTTAAAACCTATTGGAATGTTCATGGTTATGTCCCGTCGAAGTTCTTAAGATGGAAGAGATTTCGGATGTGCGTCCCTGCGTTTTAATCTCCTAGAAATGAAGCTCCTCTTCAGTTCCGAAACTAAAATCCAATAACCTCAAGTGAACAATCCAAATCATCTCTGAAATCTGTGCCTTGGAAGGAGGGGAGGGATGGGGGCGGCAGCCCAGGCCTTTATGAATCCCATTACACCAAAGCGTGGGTATGACCTGCTCATGGGAACATAACCCAGCGGTGATGGAGGATAAGGAAAAAAAATTTAAATGTGCTTTCACTTACGGCCGTGCAATATGAAAAACAAATCTAAACATTTGTCTGTAGAATCAGGTGATGATTGGCTGTCTGCTGTCTCAAGGGGGGCAGGAAAATGGTCCATGCACCTGCCACCTAATTCAGTTTAAAACCTGACACATTTACCAGGAGCGGGCTGGCATAATGAAGTTCATTCAGACCGTCAGTGGAGTCAATAACTTATCCTCAACTGCTTTTGTTTCAGCAGCGGCGGTGCCTCTGATCGGCTGAGGTACTTATTCAAAGCAAAATTTATTTTCAATTGCCGGCCATAATGCGGTGGGCACTAGCCTGGTTTGACAGAACCTTTTGCTCAAGGCTATACTATTGTTAAAGTTTGTGTCCATTGTCTGGGGTCTTTGATCTGTCAAAGCTGCTTAACAAGCTGGTTAAAAACTGTTTCAGATAACAGGTGTGTCCTTTGAGGGCACAGGGACATTTTTCAGCTCCTTTAAAAGGCTGGTTTGAGGATTGACTAAAATTTGCAAGCTGGTTGGTGGTGATGTACGTAAAGCACTTTTAAAACAAGAAACTGAGATTTAATGTCTTTACTTCCTTGGATTTCTGCAGCCAGCAATCTTTTTAAAGGAGAGACTTAAGAGACGTGTCGTTGTTGTTGTTGTTGCTGTTTTAACCAAGTCAGGTGTTAAATTGTTTGTATGTAGATTTGCATGGAATCAGGGCCAAAGTTCAACATGCACTAGAGGAGAGAGAGGCGACTGCAACGCCCAAGCAAAGGCCCCTGTAGCTGCCTGTGGTCCACTGGTGGTCAACCAATTACTTCCTGAAAATCCAAAAGTCTTCTAACTTCCAGAAAGGGCAAACTGAAAGCAAAGGGTGATATGCACGCCATAGAGAGGGTTGAAAACTTACTCCTTGTCCTAGCTTTGGTGCCAGAAAAACCAAAATTAGATGTTACAGAGGTTCTTTTTGGGGGGCCAAGTTATTTCTTCCTATTAGTTTCGGAAACATCCTCATATTTTTCTGAGGGGACATACACCCGCAGCTGCCTCTTTTCAAGTCTATCATGAACTTCTTATTCGCTTCCCTTCTATGGCAGTAATTTTGTTTTGGCTGAAGATTAATGGACCTAAAAAGAGGTGGGGACTTGAACCAGGGGGCACAATTGGGTTATTTACGCTATTCATCTGCATAAAGCTGACTCAAGTTCACCAAACCTTCTTTGAGAAGGAGTAGAAATTAACTCTGCTTAGAAACCTTGGCAAAATACCTTCCACTACACAACCAATTTTCTAGGTATTTCTAAATTGAGTCAGAAATAGGAAAATTGAAATTCAAGAACTCAACAGTATCTTTTTGGTCCAAAATCATCCCTGAAAAACAAAACCAACAAAATTTACCTAAAATAATAACATGCATTAGTTTTCTTTCTAAAGTAGTTAAGTCTGAAGGCAGCTACTTATTTATTTGTTTGTTTGTTTATTATTTATTGGCCGCACTGCACGGCTTGTGGGATCTTAGTTCCCCAACAAGGGATTGAACCTGCACCCTCGGCACTGACACCACGGAGTCCTAACCACTGGACCGCCAGGGAATGTCCTGAAGGCGGCATTATACTTTGAAGTTTCATTAAAGATCTCTAGAAGAGGAGGTTAAAAAGGAAATGAGTAGGAAATTTTTATTTTAAAAAATAATTTAAAACTTCTTTCCCCAAGTCAAAGCAAAATAAAGCAGAAGGAATATAGATAATATGCTTTTACTGAAAGTGAAAAACCCTCACTATATGCAAAAAGTCCTCATTACATATAAATGTTTAGAGACATCCTCAATAATGGGAAAGGGAAGGGAGAACCAATAAATCACTTGCGGAAGTGTGGTTAGTTATGACAGGAAAAAATCAATTTTGGTTCTCACCCTGTACCATACTCCAAAATAATTCCCAGGTGGAGACACTATAGTTTACATTTGAGTGGAGGCTGTTTAAATTGGGGCAAGATATTTGTTTTTCTAATCCTGATCCATAAATTACTGCTCATTCATAAAATGGGGACAATTATTGTAGCTACCTGAAGAAAGTGTTTTAGGATTAAACATGATAATTATTAAAAAGTAAGTCTGGCCCTTGGTTAATACTAGTTATTGTTATTGAGTCACATTATATAACTACTAATATAAAAGATCAATGCTTGTCACTTTCTGGGTGCAGAGGCCTTGCTAAAGCATAAAAGCAATCAGAAATAAATGAATTCATGGTTATAACTATATGTAGCTGTAAATTCTCTATGCCTTAAAAAAAAATAACCAAAAGAAATTAACTACAAGAAAAAAATTTTTAAAGGACAGAAATGAAAAACAGAAAACAAAAACAACAAAAAGTAATCAAAATTAAAAGGCAAATGACAAAGTAGAAAAGACATTTTTAAGAAAAGATTTACCACCTTCTACATATAGCTCTCACAAAAATTAACTAGAACACTGTTTCCAATACATAATTTGGTAAAAAGCATAAACCAACACTTCCCATTAAAGGAAATACTATTTTTTGGTAGTCATAACACCAAGGTTATAAACACTGGAAGACCCAGGAACTTTATCAGCATTGCTTACGCAGCATCTCCAGAATCTTGGCAAGAACTTACAGCATAGCAAATACACCTTCCCCCCAAAGCTTTATTATTTCATGAAAAAATGTTCCTCTTTTTTATCAAAGAAATATAATTTTAAGCAAGTAGGTAAGAAAACAACCCTAGGTACAAAAAGAGTAGTATACACCCAATTATTTATTCTAGCCGATTTATAATAATGAGATATTGGAGAAAGCCTTAGTATACAAATATAGAGAAAAGGGAAGTTTTCATCTTATGTAAGAAAAAAATAATCCTAACTTTTCTCCTTCTAACATTCATTTTAAGGAGAAACAAAAAATGGCTCTGACTTAAGCATTGAAAATTCCACAGCCAGCAGGCCCCCAGCTGACTGTGAAGCATCTGGAGCTGGGGGTAAGGTTTGGGGACCCTAGCAGTCTCTCACCTGTTGCATGAGCAGTGATCATCTTCTAGGACTGTATTTCTGAAGTTTGCTGCTCCCATAAGTAGATCAGTAGTCATCCACTTATAACTGTCTGCTCTCAAAGAATCACAGATAATTAGCAAAGGAAAGAAACTTATGAACATTTAATCCAATGCCCTCATTTCACAGAGAAAGAAATAGGCTCAGAAGAGTTAAGTGTGTGAACTCAGGTCACACAGCTCTGCTGGGGCAGAACTGGCACCAGAATCTTGTTCTCCTGACTCCAAATATTATTCCCTCAGCCAGTCACTGCCCAGTGTCTCTATGGTTCAGAGCGCTGATCACAGTACTTAAGGAAATATCGAGAAGAAGAAAGAGACAGTCTCTGCTCTTGGAATTAAATTTTTTGTTGTTGTTGTTGCGGTACACGGGCCTCTCACCACTGTGGGCTCTCCCATTGCGGAGCACAGGCTCCGGACGCGCAGGCTCAGCGGCCATGGCTCACGGGCCCAGCCGCTCCGCGGCATGTGGGATCCTCCCGGACCGGGGCACGAACCCGCGTCCCCTGCATCAGCAGGCGGACTCTCAACCACTGCGCCACCACAGGGAAGCCCTGGAATTAAATTCTTAATTATGTAATGCCTCTATAAGGAAGCTCTGTGAGGGCGGGTGTTGAGTCTTTACTGATCATCAGCTATCATCAGAGAGAAGAGAGAGATTTATTTTAAGAATTGGCTCATGTGATTGCTGGGGCTGCTATGTCTGAAATCCATAGGTCTGGCTGGAAACTCAGACAGGATTTCTATATTATAGTCTCATTGCAGAATTCCTTCTTCTCTGAGAAACCTCAGGTTTTGCGCTTACATCCTTCAACTGCTTAAATAAGGCCCACCCACGGTGGAGCGTCATCTCCTTTACTTAAAGTCAACTGACTGTAAATGTTAATCACATCTACAAACTACCTTCACAGCAAACAACTGGACACAGTGGCCTTGCCAAGTTGACACACAACATTAACCCTCCCACATCTCCACCACCCAACCCATTTATGCTGGCTCCCACTAGATGGATTTCTCTGGCCTCTGTTGGTACTTGAGGTCACAGCTCATGTGCCACCCCTCATTGGAGCCCTCCCTGACTTCCCTAGCTAAGTTTAATTACCCAAGACAAATTCAAGCTATCCTGCTGTTTGGATTTCTTCATACTTCTCATCTCTATCTTGTTAATTTATTTGTTGTTTGCCTGCTTATTTTCTGTCTCCTCCCTAAAATGAGAACAGAGAGCCTAACCTGTCAGGTGCATCACTTTATCCCCAGAAGCAGTTTACTATAGCAGTTAAAAGCATAGACACTGGAGATGGGTTGCCTGAGTTTGCCTGTGTGACTTTGGGAAAGTAACCCACTCTCTCTGTGCCTTGGATTTCTCTTCCTTATAACTAGAATAATAATAATAGTTATTTAACTCATAGGTTTGTTGCAGTGATTAAATGAGTTAGTAGATATAAAGCACGTAGAACAGTGCACGGTACTTGGTAAGTGCTATGTGTATAATCTATTGATTATTTTGGTAGGAACTTAGTCAATGTGCATTGAAAACGATGAGTGAATGGATTGCAGTGTCTCTTGGCACCTGGCTCCTTCTCATCTCCGCAGTATCAAATGTTGCCTTGCTCCACTCTAACTCCACTCACATAAAGGAATCCTACTCTCCAGCTGCCCTAAAACGTCTTTCACATCCCCTCTGCTCTTTGGCTTCTGGAAATGTCGATGTCTTTTGCCCCACCTCCTCACCTGACTAACAGTTCAACTTGACATACCCCTAGATAGGGTTAAATGTCCGCGGGCAGGGACTGCTGTCACACCCTCTAGCATAGTATGGGGGCACTGTTTTGCCATTTGCTTGATTAGTTTCCCCACTGAGCTATAAGATTTCTGAGTGCTGATAGCACATCTTTCTTATTCCCTATGGCCCTCAGGACCCTCAGGACCTTGTACAGTGCCCAGAGCCAGGCAAGTTTTCATTAAATGAGTGAATGACTAGAGAAAAAAATTTCCAGGACCCCTGATGACCCCAAACAAGACCTTGTTATGGAGGTGAAAACTGTTAGGGAGGGTTGGACAGGAGCCGTCCTATGTAGGTTACCCTCAATAGAGCATGGCCACCAAGAAGGAAAGGGAGAAGTTAAAGAAACAGACCAAAAGAATATTCATAAAGATGTAGGATGGCTCTTAGGAACACCAACTTTGGAGTAAGACAGCACAGGGTTCAACACACAGCTGTACCACTCATTGACTGGGCACCCTTTCTGAGTCACTTAACCTAACCCTTATTCTCCTCACCTGTAGAAGGGCACTACGACACTCTTGCCAGATTACTGAGAGACTTCAATGAAATAGCAAACATGTTATTCATTAAATGGCACCTACTATTAATACAAGACACAGAAATGGAACAGTCAGGATAATAAAGCAGCTCTACTCTCTTAGTTTTTATCTGATTAAATTATAAAGTTACTTTCCACTCCAAAAAGTGCCTAGAAACATAAGTGATAAAAGCCCCTACTTCAATGTAGCTACAGTTTTTTTTTTTTAATAAATTTATTTATTTATTTTTGGCTGCATTGGGTCTTCGTTGCTGTGTGCAGGCCTTCTCTAGTTGCGGTGAGAGAGGGTTACTCTTCGTTACGGTGCGGGCCCAGCCGCTCCGCGGCATGTGGGATCCTCCCGGACCGGGGCACGAACCCGCGTCCCCTGCATCAGCAGGCGGACTCTCAACCACTGCGCCACCACAGGGAAGCCCTGGAATTAAATTCTTAATTATGTAATGCCTCTATAAGGAAGCTCTGTGAGGGCGGGTGTTGAGTCTTTACTGATCATCAGCTATCATCAGAGAGAAGAGAGAGATTTATTTTAAGAATTGGCTCATGTGATTGCTGGGGCTGCTATGTCTGAAATCCATAGGTCTGGCTGGAAACTCAGACAGGATTTCTATATTATAGTCTCATTGCAGAATTCCTTCTTCTCTGAGAAACCTCAGGTTTTGCGCTTACATCCTTCAACTGCTTAAATAAGGCCCACCCACGGTGGAGCGTCATCTCCTTTACTTAAAGTCAACTGACTGTAAATGTTAATCACATCTACAAACTACCTTCACAGCAAACAACTGGACACAGTGGCCTTGCCAAGTTGACACACAACATTAACCCTCCCACATCTCCACCACCCAACCCATTTATGCTGGCTCCCACTAGATGGATTTCTCTGGCCTCTGTTGGTACTTGAGGTCACAGCTCATGTGCCACCCCTCATTGGAGCCCTCCCTGACTTCCCTAGCTAAGTTTAATTACCCAAGACAAATTCAAGCTATCCTGCTGTTTGGATTTCTTCATACTTCTCATCTCTATCTTGTTAATTTATTTGTTGTTTGCCTGCTTATTTTCTGTCTCCTCCCTAAAATGAGAACAGAGAGCCTAACCTGTCAGGTGCATCACTTTATCCCCAGAAGCAGTTTACTATAGCAGTTAAAAGCATAGACACTGGAGATGGGTTGCCTGAGTTTGCCTGTGTGACTTTGGGAAAGTAACCCACTCTCTCTGTGCCTTGGATTTCTCTTCCTTATAACTAGAATAATAATAATAGTTATTTAACTCATAGGTTTGTTGCAGTGATTAAATGAGTTAGTAGATATAAAGCACGTAGAACAGTGCACGGTACTTGGTAAGTGCTATGTGTATAATCTATTGATTATTTTGGTAGGAACTTAGTCAATGTGCATTGAAAACGATGAGTGAATGGATTGCAGTGTCTCTTGGCACCTGGCTCCTTCTCATCTCCGCAGTATCAAATGTTGCCTTGCTCCACTCTAACTCCACTCACATAAAGGAATCCTACTCTCCAGCTGCCCTAAAACGTCTTTCACATCCCCTCTGCTCTTTGGCTTCTGGAAATGTCGATGTCTTTTGCCCCACCTCCTCACCTGACTAACAGTTCAACTTGACATACCCCTAGATAGGGTTAAATGTCCGCGGGCAGGGACTGCTGTCACACCCTCTAGCATAGTATGGGGGCACTGTTTTGCCATTTGCTTGATTAGTTTCCCCACTGAGCTATAAGATTTCTGAGTGCTGATAGCACATCTTTCTTATTCCCTATGGCCCTCAGGACCCTCAGGACCTTGTACAGTGCCCAGAGCCAGGCAAGTTTTCATTAAATGAGTGAATGACTAGAGAAAAAAATTTCCAGGACCCCTGATGACCCCAAACAAGACCTTGTTATGGAGGTGAAAACTGTTAGGGAGGGTTGGACAGGAGCCGTCCTATGTAGGTTACCCTCAATAGAGCATGGCCACCAAGAAGGAAAGGGAGAAGTTAAAGAAACAGACCAAAAGAATATTCATAAAGATGTAGGATGGCTCTTAGGAACACCAACTTTGGAGTAAGACAGCACAGGGTTCAACACACAGCTGTACCACTCATTGACTGGGCACCCTTTCTGAGTCACTTAACCTAACCCTTATTCTCCTCACCTGTAGAAGGGCACTACGACACTCTTGCCAGATTACTGAGAGACTTCAATGAAATAGCAAACATGTTATTCATTAAATGGCACCTACTATTAATACAAGACACAGAAATGGAACAGTCAGGATAATAAAGCAGCTCTACTCTCTTAGTTTTTATCTGATTAAATTATAAAGTTACTTTCCACTCCAAAAAGTGCCTAGAAACATAAGTGATAAAAGCCCCTACTTCAATGTAGCTACAGTTTTTTTTTTTTAATAAATTTATTTATTTATTTTTGGCTGCATTGGGTCTTCGTTGCTGTGTGCAGGCCTTCTCTAGTTGCGGTGAGAGAGGGTTACTCTTCGTTACGGTGCGCAGGCTTCTCATTGCAGTGGCTTCTCTTGTTGCAGAGCACGAGCTCTAGGTGAGCAGGCTTTAGTAGTTGTGGCACGCAAGCTCAGTAGTTGTGGCTCGCGGGCTCTAGAGTGCAGGCTCAGTAGTTGTGGCGCATGGGCTTAGTTGCTCCGCAGCATGTGGGATCTTCCTCAAACCCAGGTTCCCTGCATTGGCAGGCGGATTCTTAACCACTGCACCACCAGGGAGGTCCTGCTACAGCTTTTTAAAATGGAAATAAGGTATCCAGACTTAAAAATCTGAATCAAACTTTGTGCTTTTGTATCATATGGTTGTGGAATCTCATAGATGGAACTAAAGATCATCTTATGCAACTACCCATCCAAAGCTTAGATCTCCTCTAAAACATATCTCATCCGTTGGTTCACAAAATGTCCTTTATGCACCCGCTATGCTCCAGACACTCTGTTGGGTGAACAGGACCATCACGGTTCTGCCCTATAGGGTTCACATTCCAGTGAAAGAAAAGGACAAGCAAGTGGTTCCAGGTGGGGAGTGCTGTGAAGGAGAGGTACATTAGGCTAAGAGAGCCCAAAGGGACAGCTAAGTACCACTGGCCCAGACTCCCCAGGGAAGCTGGGAAGTGAAGATTGGATATGAATAGCGAGGCAAAGGGGAATAGGGTGAGAACAAGTGTTCCAGGCAATGGGGTTAGAATGTGCCCAGGCTTGGAGGTCTGAAAGAGCCTGAGCAAGCTTGAAAGGCTTCTACTTAGATGTGAATCCATCCGCAAAACATTCTTTCAGGATGAGCAGGAAGTTCCTCCTTGAGAAAACTTTCTACTGCCTACTGTAGAAGGCACTGTATAGTAAGTACATAATGATGTAGAATATATAATGTAATGGGATGTAACATTGGACACTATCTGTGCACCTTTATAATTAGGAGGAAACTTGCTTCTAAGCTCAGAATAATGAGGCATTAAACTGCTTCATATAGGGAGTCAGAAAGCTTGAGAATTCCTATCCTTGATTTTGAGGTTGAGGAAATAGAGTGAAAAAATAAGAATATTATAATAACTCTAAGAGGCCTGCATATGTACATATCTCTTTTCCCTCCCAACACCTAAAGGAACAGGTGATAAAAAATCTTGTAATTGTGGGCTTCCCTGGTGGTGCAGTGGGTGGCAATTTGCCTGACAGTGCGGGGGACACGGTTTCGAGCCCTGGTCTGGGGGGATCCCACATGCCGTGGAGTGACTACGCCCGTGAGCCACAACAACAGAAGCCACCACAATGAGAAGCCAGCGCACTGCAACGAAGAGTAGCCCCCGCTCGCTGCAACTAGAGAAAGTCCGCGTACAGCAACAAAGACCCAAAGCAGCCAAAAAAAAAAAAAAACTTGTAATATTAGCACTGCCTTTTTAAAAATCATTATTCTGGTTGGCTTAGAATGTATTCAGTTTGGAGACAAATATGACCCTTTTGTGAAAAGTTTATTCTCCTTGGATTCACTTTACTGTATATTAAGATATAATACTAAGTCATAGTAATAACAATATACTGGAAGTGGCATAGAAGCAGACTAATATACCAATGATACAGAGTGGAAAGTTAAAAAAAAGGCCCATGAATATATAGGAACTTAATATAGGATAAAGATGCCATCACAAATCGACAGGGAAAGAACAGACTGTATAGCAGACAATGTAAGGAAAATTGGGTACCCTGTATAGAGAAAAGAACATAAAACACAAAATTAAAATATTAGGAGAAGACAGTTGTTATATCTAAAACTTTCAATATCTAAACTGTACAAGGAACTCTTGAAAAACAGACAGATAACCTGATAGAAAAATGAGCAAATAATACTGGTTATATATCTTGGAGATTTTATATATATATTTATAGAAAAGAAATTCTTGGAGAGACGCAAGAAGGGACGTATATGTAAAGATTTTCGTTGCAGTGTTAATCATAGTAGGGTGCTACAGGGAAGCTAAGTTTCATCACGAGGGAAATGAGAAATGAAATGTGATGGACACACAGTATGGAATACTCAGTAGAGTTGAAACTAGGGGACACTACATACGTGCAACCAGTAGATAAATAAATCCTGGAGACCTAATACACAGTACAGTGATTACAGACAGCAAAACAGTATCATGAACCTTAAACTTGGTAAATGACTAGATCTTAATTGTTCCCAACATTAGAAAAAAAGATAATTAACAAGATAGTTAACAAGATAGAGGTGTTAACTATTGCTATGGCGGCAATCATATTGCAATATAAATGCATCAGATGAATGAACTGTACACCTTGAACTTACATACAATGTTGTATGTCAAATATAACTCAATAAAATAGGAGTGGAACAAGATTAACCAACAGCCAAGTGGATGGATCTTAAAACCTAATGAGTGGGGGCTTCCCTGGTGGCGCAGTGGTTGAGAGTCCGCCTGCCGATGCAGGGGACACGGGTTCGTGCCCCAGTCCGGGAGGATCCCACATGCCGCGGAGCGGCTGGGCCCGTGAGCCGTGGCCGCTGAGCCTGCGCGTCCGGAGCCTGTGCTCCGTAACGGGAGAGGCCACAGCGGTGAGAGGCCCGCGTACCGCAAAAAAAAAAAAAAAAAAATGTGTACACATACAAAGAAGCACTGCTTATTATACAAGGATTTCTATACTCATAAACATTCAAGATGTAGATCATGCCCGTGGGAGGGAGAGGAAGGGGAGTAGACAGTGACCTTGTCCCAAAGAATGATGACAGCGTGCCAGTTGCTGGAAGAGTGTACTGGTCTTAACGCTCTGTTGGCAGACGCTCCACAGGTCTCTTGCATTTCTCCACATTTTGTGATCTGAGACACTGACAAACTTTGCTACCTCTGCAATGCTCTCATGGGAATTAAAGGACCAGGTGAACAAATGTGAGCATGATGTCCATGATACTTTCCATGCAGTGAGAAATAAAGGTCCTTGTTTCCGACTAGGGTCGTGTCCTCAGCCAGCATCCACAAAACTGTGATAGCCGTATATGTTTGCGAGTAAGGTAAAATCTCAGATTTTGTGTTTCTAACAAGTTCCACATCCTGCTGATACTGCTGGCCCAGAACCCACTGGCCTGGGGCCTGGGGACACCACTGATCTAGGTCACACCAGGAAAGTTACAGTATTTAACTTTCTGTGCCTCAGTTTCTACATTTGCAAGCATGGGAATAATAATAGTGCTACCTGCATAGGTTTTCAGTGGGAATTAAATGAGTTAATACTTTCCGAGTATCTAAAACCATGACTGGCACACTGTAAGAACTTTGTGTTTTCTATAATTATTAATATAAATATTTCCCCTAAATTAACACAAGCGGACTAAGACATGCTTAGCATCTACCACAATACCTCTATCACCTGCAAAGGCATTCTCATGATAATGCTGTTTTGGGAAGTTAAAACGCTTTCGAACATCTTTGGTTCTGCAACACATTTCCATGTAGCTCATTTTTTTCTGTTACATAACACAGGCTGAGAGAGTGAAGATATTAACAGAGCTGCCCAGGATAACAGAAACCAAAACTTGTTGGAAGAGCAGGCAGATTGCATGTGCAAGGACTGAGTGAGAAGCCTAGGGGAATGTAAACCCCAGGCTCCCCTAAAGCAATGAAGTGGCCAATGCAATGGACAAATAGAGCAGAGGGCAGAGGGATGAGCTGGAACGGAGAATAAAATAGAGACTGGAAGCAGAGATGTAGAAGAACGTAGAGAGCAAGAAGATGAGGAGATAATTGAGAAGCAAGATAGAAGAAAAGAGGAAGAAAGGGGAATTGAAGAGGAAGATAGAGGAGAAAGAGAAGAATCCACCCATAAATCTTCCATCTCTTGGAAGTAAGCAAACATGGTCCTTTTTTCTAAGCAGCATGTTCACCTAAAGCATATATATGTGAGGGACAAACTAATAACAGTAACTTTTGACACCATGTCACCAACAGAAATGGTTTGCCTTTTAAAAAAGTGGCCACCATGTTTCTTGCCTTACTTGCTCCACTTAATAAATCCATTTCATCCCTGCTCCGCAGATTCTATCTCCCATCTCTTTCTTTCAAGTTTAAAGTGCAGAGAAACATCGAATCTTTCAATGAACCTAATTCTAGTTTCAACAAACTCTAGAACATTCTTTTATACCATAACTGTAATATATTTTAGATGATGAAGCTTCACATAAAATCACAAAGGATGCAAATTGTAGACAAAGAAAAGAATCGATTGTGGTCAAGTACAGAACTATAAGTGAAGCCTCTCACAGCTTACTGTCCACTTAGATGAGGTATAGGGTCTGCATAGTAAGAGCACATTTAGAAAAGTAGCAGTCCCCTACCTGTCTCTTCTGCCCTCTTCTCTAACCACTCAAGGCCAAGTACCATGTTTGGCTGGGTTTAAATAAAACTGTTGTTTCCAAAAAAAAGAAAAAAAAAGATTAATTCTCTCCATTTTAAATATATTCCAAAAAGTTTTTACTGTTAGTGTTTTCCCTCAAGTTACAACTCCCTTGTAATTTTTTTTTTTTTTTTTACTGAGATCTAATGCATACTCTGAAAATTACACCACATGTTTCTCAGTATTTTCTATTTAAAAATTTGCCCAAATCAAAAATGATGAAAAGTTACTGATCGTAAGTCAATGTACTCTGTGGCTCTGAAGAGATCCAGTGTCTCAAGAGCCTGGAAAACAACACTCCACAAGTGATGGAAGTGCTAGGAAATCAACTACCTAAGGGTAAAAAATGAAAAAATGTTCCAAATCAAAATGCCCTTTGGGGAGGGCCACTGATACCTGAGCACATTAATTTCTGCAAAGAGGAAAAAGAGGACCTAACCCATCTCTGCAGTGCATGGTCAGTCAGTATCATTTCTAAAAGTACTTTATTCAATCTTGGAGTCTAATCTATTCATAAAATAAATCTAGTAAAAATTGGAAACAAATTGCCTTCTCTACTTCTAGTATTCCCCATGGACTATTTAGCAAGAGGAACGGCTTCTTGTTTTTCATGTTTGTCTATTAGCTATATAGGACTGTGGGAAAGTCAGGATTGTGAGGACATCATTGACAAGACAGGCAAAGATGGCCTTTGGTATGGATTTTATTGAAAGGAACGACACTATCTGAGTGACACAGGTCACACTGTCTAATTCTGTGTCTAGCTCCTGTTTCTCACATAACTGGGATGAACAGTCAACAGTACACAAAATCAAAACAAAAGTTCAGCCTTGGGGGCCAAGCTGAGGTTAAATGATGGGTTTCTTTTTGATTCACTAGATTTTTTTCACTTTTCCAAAGGAGAGAAAAGTATGTGTTTGCCACCATTCTATATGAAACACAATTATGGGCACAATTTAATGCCAATCACCTTTGAGCTAGCCTCTCTCATACTTATAATGATTAGCTCATGCACCATGCAGGGACCAGTCAACTGTGGCAAGGAAGACAGAGGTTGGTTTCCATCAACACACGACTCTTAAGGATCACTTCCTTAAAAAGTGATGGTAGATGCGGGAGACTGTGTGGTTTGACAGACTCTCTTCGTTATTGCCTAGTTCAGACAAAGAACTAATTTTCAAAACAGATCATATCCACATTTTGATCATTTTCATGACCCATCTCTCTAGATGCCACATGTCATCTTTCTGCAGTATTTCATTTCAGTGGGTCCACAAAAGTCAAATATACACCAAATTAAAACCAACATTTTCTCAATTAGTGTAGAACATGCATATTTTCTTCCTTAAAGAAATATTTTTAAAAATTGAATTTTTCTGCTTAACTGTCTCTGACACAAAATTAACTGGATGATTACTCAATGTTGCTTGGGCTTAAGTAGGATTTTTTAAACTTTTTTATTTTAGAAATATATTTAATTGCATGATGCAGTTGTCACCTTACAGATGTGAAAAAGTCACAGAGAATAAAACCCCAAACCTATCTCTTATATTTTGATTCTCTACTTTGTCCTTTTTTACTAGAACAATCAAATCTGTCTTCCTCAGTTTAAATCATTAATAGACAAAAATTGGAAAAGATGACCAAACCAAGAATGTATTAAATGATGAAACAAACTGTAATTCCTACAAAAGAAGATTGGATAAAAGAAGTATAGTCAGAGCCTCAAATAAAAGTGAAAGAAATTTGACACAGGAGGATGAGAGGATGGGAGAGTCAACCACGGTCTTTCTTTCAACTTTTGTCCAAGAATACTTGGCCTCAAATTTAAAGATTATCGGAGGCCCCAAAGGAGCTCGCTCCGGGCTTCTCTGAGGATCCAGCAAAGATTGAACAATTGTATGCTGAATCTTTGTGTTCTAGGTAGGATTTTTTATCAGGGATTTTGTTTTGTCTGGGTTTTCAATGGCCCAGTCCCAGCTGTACATTTGGGGACAGACCAATGAACAGAGGGTTTGTAGCAATCCTTTTGGAAGCTTCCCTCCCCCTGCCGGGATGGAGTAATTAACAGACCATTAAGTCAATTCTGCTTTATTGAGGGGGATAACGTGCAGGTCATTTCTTTGAAAACTTTTGTTCTTGAAGGAAATTACAGGATTGTTTTATGTCTAGAACATAGCCTGGTGAACTCAGGAGTCAAGAGGCAAGTTTCTGTAGCTCAGGGACCCACAGAAACAAGGAGGATAATGACTCTAATTCCATTAAAAAAAGATTTCTCCCAACCTCCCCCCGCTTTTATATTTTTCTTTTAAAAACCGGTTAAAAGAAAAAACGATTTGCTCATTTGGTAATAACTGACGGGGACATGAATTACGGAGATACCCCAGACTGAAGTTTATATCAGTGTCAATAAATCTCTAAACAACAGCGATGAAACAAAGTACTGCCACCATTGCTTCTTTTTATTTCCATGTCAATCAAAGGCATCTGCTCCTGTCCTCTGTCTGGTAGAGGGAATGAGCAGTGAGTTTTCCAGTATCTGAAAAAGCCTCTGGAAGGCAGGCTTGCAGCACCTGTGTTTTGTGCAGCCACTGGAGGTTTTACCTTAGGACCTAGATGGCCTGTGTTTTCCCACTAGGGTCTGAGGACCCTGAGAGTAGGGGCCATTTCTTATGCGTTTGAATGTCCTACTTCTCTTGCTGCTTTGTTCATTTTTCTCCGGTGCCTGGCACACGAAAGCACTCAAAAATGTTGATTGCTTAGCTCATGCAGCTCAATATCAAAAAAACAAACAACCCAATCCCAAAATGGGCAGAAGACATTTCTCCAAAGAACATATATAGATTGCCAACAAACACATGAAAGAATGCTCAACATCACTAATCATTAGAGAAATGCAAATCAAAACTACAATGAGGTATTACCTCACACTGGTGAGAATGGCCATCATCAAAAAATCTACAAACAATAAATGCTGGAGAGGGTGTGGAGAAAAGGGAACCCTCCTACACTGTTGCTGGGAATGTAAATTGATACAGCCACTATGGAGAACAGTATGGACATTCCTTAAAAATCTAAAAATAGAACTACCATACAACCCAGCAATCCCACTCCTGAGCATATACCCTGAGAAAACCATAATTCAAAAAGAGTCATGTACCACAATGCTCATTGCAGCTCTATTTACAATAGCCAGGACATGGACGCAACCTAAGTGTCCATCGACAGATGAATGGATAAAGAAGATGTGGCACATACATACAATGGAATATTACTCAGCCATAAAAAGAAATGAAATTGAGTTATTTGTAGTGAGGTGGATGGACCTAGAGCCTATCATACAGACTGAAGTCAGAAAGAGAAAAACAAATACCCTATGCTAACACATATATATGGAATCCAAAAAAAAAAAAAAAAAGGTTCTCATGAACCTAGGGGCAGGAAAGGAATAAAGACACAGACGTAGAGAATGGACTTGAGGACATGGGGAGGGGGAAGGGTAAGCTGGGATGAAGTAAGAGAGTAGCATGGACATATATACACTACCAAATATAAAATAGATAGCTGGTGGGAAGCAGCCGCATAGCACAGGGAGATCAGCTCGGTGCTTTGTGACCACCTAGAGGGGTGGGATAGGGAGGGTGGGAGGCAGATGCAAGAGGGAGTGGATATGGGGATATATGTATACATATAGGTGATTCACTTTGTTCTACAGCAGAAACTAACACACTGTAAAGCAATTATACTCCAATAAAGATGTTAAAAAAAATAGAAAGTGTTGATTGCTTAAAAGGAGGAAGACTAAGAGAACTACCAAAGGAAGTAATGTTGAGGCTTACATTGCTGGGAGTGCAGTAGAGAGCTGTCTGTTTACTTGTGGGTTCAAAGGATGCTGTGAATTTCCTTGCCCATTCCCGGGAGTGGAAGGGAAGGAGGAGCAGTTGAATAACCAGGAGAAGAGAGTCTTCATAAAATGTGTTTGCTCCAACCTGTTTCCTTCCGAGGTGTTAAGGATTCTGCCTGTGGCAGAAACGTGTTCTCGGCACCTCAGCTCAGCAGCACGCGGGGCTCGGGGGTGGGGCTCTCGGAACCCGGCTTCTGGAGTTTTTCGGGCCCAAGGGGGATTAAAGATTGACAGGCTGCATCTTACACGTAAACTGTGGCGCCCCCAGAATCAGGCCCAAGCTCCTGCACTCTCGGAGGTGTCGGTCACAGACCGGCGGGAAAGACGGGTGCTAATCAAGTCCTGGCCAGACAGAATCCCCAAACTTTTGAGGGCTGTTATCCCAAGTTGCTTCCCAGACCCTTCGGCGCTGTCCCTTCCCCGCCCTCCTCAGGATGGGGACACCCAACCACTCTGCTTTCACCCGAACCCCAGGACACGGCGCAACATCCAGGCGCCCGCGTTGAGCGCCCAGATCTGCGCACCCCTCGCTCTCAGCTCCCTGGGACCCCAGACCCAGCGGATCCCGATCCCCGCCTCCCCTGGGACGTGTAGAATAACTTCCTCTCCCGAGTGCCGGCTGCAGGGATACTATCCTCACTTTGTGCCGGAGCCGGGGGCCAGGGCCAGGGTTGGCTTAGAAACAGAGTCTCCGCGCCAGGGGCTGAGGCCAGGGTGGGCCTCGGGGAGCGAGCCGACCGGGTCCTCCGTGAGGTCCCCAGCGAGGAAACGCGGTTGACGAAGGCGCAGCAGCCCGGGCCGCCCTGGCTGACCCGGACCGTATCTCCTTAGCAAAGCTGACCGAATGTCGGCGGGCATCCCAGCATAGGGGCGCAGGGAACAGAGATGAAAGAGCGCGCGCGTAAGCTCGGCCCAAGTTTGGATTTGTTTCTTACTCTTGTTTTTTCTTCCACCCCCTTTCCTTAAACGCTTAGGTATTTCGAGGCTCTTTGCAAGTGTCGGCGCAGTCTGGGTTGGGCCTTGCTCCGCGACGCCCCTCTCCCGCGCGTCTTTTGTCGTCTGCGCCCCGGCTTCGCTGGGCCTGCGGAGGGGACGGAGAGGAGTCGGGGGTCGAGTCGCGGAGACCTATGTTTCCCATGGGACGCAGCCCCGACCCCAGGGCCCCTAGCTCCGCGCGGAGGTGCAGTCTCCGCCCCGACTTGCTCCGAGTTATAGACTCCAGAGCCAGAGGCGAGGTGCAGGGCCAGTTTCTGCGACACGGGACCCAGACCCGCGCCTGGCTCCCTGCTCCCCGCCGCTGGGTGCAGAGGACGGAGAGAGGGGCTGCGCACCCAGCGGGCGGGGGCCGAAACGGGTGGGGGGAGTCGGGAGAGATCCGGTCCCGGGGCTCCCAGGGCCCCGTCGATCCCTAGCCCAGCGGCTCTCCGGATCCTCCCCTCTTGGTTCCCGCACCCCACCTTCTCCGGGCCCCTCGCAGCCCCCCGACCGGGATCCCAGGGGAAGGTTTCACTGAAAACAGACGCAAGTAAAACAATACTGCAGACCCGAACCTTCTAGGGTTTGCCTCCTCCCGGCTGCTTAGGAAGGAAACGGGTACGTGCGAGGCTCAGAGACTTGGAAGGGGGAGGGAGGTAGGGGCCCCTCGTTCTCCCGCAAGTTTGCCTAGAGGCGGGCGGAAGATGCAGGTTCATCCAGCTCACCACGGCCCCTCCCCTGGCCTATTTCTTCCAAAGACACTGCCCTCGCCCTTCTGGGGCGGCTCCTCTTCTTGCTTCTCTTCCTGAGCCTGAGGAACCTGGACCGGCCAGTCCCGGGGGACGAGGTTCCTGGATCGCGGAGGCTCCGCGGAGCCCTGCCCCCCGAGGTCTGGCCAGGCCCCCTTGGGCGGCAGAGCCGCGGGGTGAGCATCGGCGGGGAGGGCCGAGAGCTTAGTCGTCTGGGCGCCCAGGCTTGGGAGCCCACCTTGAATGCGGGCGGCGGCACGGGAAGAGAGGGGCCCGAAGTCTCTAGAAGGGATAAGAAAAGAGCAGTTAAATCTTGTTAGCTGAGCGAGATGCTCAGAGAATCCATTGTCCTCCCTGAGGGAAGGGGCTTTTGCAATTTCTGCTGAGGGTACCAGTGGAGGCGATGCTTGACCCAGCAGCTTGAAAAAGTTTGAGAGGACACAAGGCCTCCTCCTGTAGGAGTTAGGGAACCTTGGACTTCGTGGACCAACTCCAGTCACCTCTCCCCGCCCTTTTTGGGGGATATAAACCCAAGGCCCTGGAACCCCGGGGAGGGGGAAGAGGGTCTTTAGGAACAAAGGTTTAGCTAGTGCCGGCTTTCCTTTTATAAGTGTGACTTTCTCCCCGCCTTAAAGATGGGTCACTGGCTTAAAGGGCTTCGTGAGGATTCTAGTCTAGGTTTCTCAAGATACCTTTGCCCACGAGGCTTTCGCCGTCCTTTTAAATGTAAAGCAACGTTTACTGTGGAATGAAGGGATCGTTGTCGTGTTTCTAGATTGAATTAAAAACTGCTTTAAACTTAAGAACTTTCAATAAGGTGAAAAATTGGCAGTGAAAAGAAAATTCGGCCAAGAATCCACTCTCACTTTCGCAGCCACGTACGTTTGTTTCCGGCATGAGGAAATCGAGAATTTAACGGAAAATGCCTGTAAGAGTCGCCTGCAAAACCACATCTCCAAGCAGACCAGCCTGCTCCTGGGCAAGGCCCTTCCCAGTGGAAGCAAGTGGGGATTGTTCCTTCCCCAATAAACCTAGAACTCCAGACCACCTGGCTCCCAAATCGCCCTTCTCCTTGGGTTCCTGTACTGTTCTTAAAGGAATCCTTTCTCTGGTCTCTAGGTCAAAGGAATTTTTGTGACCCAGAAAAGAGACCAGTTAGTCTAGGGGGTCTCCTCAATGCTGGAAACAGTGTCTGTTTTCCACTTGGGTTGGAGAATTCGTTATAGAGTTACCTGGGCCCGAGGTTATTTTTAGCACAGTTCCCCCAGAGCGTGAACCACACAGCTCTTTATTTATTTATTTGGAATTTTATTTATTTTTTTACAGAGCAGCTTCTTATTAGTTATCCATTTTATACATAATAGTGTATATATGTCAATCCCAATCTCCCAATTCATCCCCCCCCGCCACTTTACCCCCTTGGTGTCCATACGTTTGTTCTCTACATCTCACACAGCTCTTTTTACTGACCACTGGAGGTAACTCAAGGGATTCCTGCGTGCCCCGGCAGCACACCCACCACTCCTCGGGTACAAGGAGCATGGTCTTATTTCTCTTCAGTGCCCAATTAAAGCCCCAGCTCTAGAGAAAGGGATGAAGCCCACCACTAAGCCAGTGGTCAGGCCTCTTGTCTTTCCCCAGGACCAGGCCTTTGAAAACAGGACTCAAAAGAAGCCGGTGACTCAGGGGAAAGTCCTTTTCGTGATTGATTAAACTTCTCCCTCTCCTCTCTTTTCTAAATAATAAACTCACAGGGAAAGGCTGGAGGGCTGCCTTGTGTTGGTTTCAAATAAATCCTCAACAGCTCTTTCCTCACCCAGAGAAATGAATCACCCTTGGGAAACAGATGATTATTCCCCCATTTATCTGCCTAAAACCAGAGGAAATAAGCACCCTCCACTGTAGACCCTCACTTAGATCTATCTCCCTGGCAGTGGGGGATCTGGGGGTAAAAAAAAGACACAGGAGAATGAGTTAAACAGACCCAAGACCCACAGAGGTTCCCTCTCAGAGAGGTGCAGTGGGGGACCTAGGAAGCTGTAGGTGCTTCCTAGATGTGCTATCTACCCTGGATCCTAGAGAGAGACAGACCTATTGCCTGGCCTCCCCGTCTTGAAGACGAGCTTAGGCCTCAGCCAACAGGGAGGTGACGTTACATCTAAGCTAGAGGCAGATTCTGAGGTAGTACATTTCAATCAGGTTTCCATTATCCTTAACGGGAAATAGAGGCATGTGCTGGTCGAGTTATCATCACCAGAGCTTGATTTCTTGTCCTCTGTAAACAAGTAAACAAAACCTTCTTGCTGGATTACTTTTGCTTATACAAACTATCCGGAAATGTTATACGGTGGGAAGAGAGAAAAGTAATCCACTGAAATAACCCCTGTTTTAGCCATTATTTATGTAGATAACACTTCCAAATAGCTTGTGTTCAACTAATGGGATCTTCTAAGACATGGGCGGTCGTTGGCATCACTCCGAGCTCACCTTACAAAGCAGAGAGGCCTTCCCTATCTCTGAGGAGCCTGCTGCCAAGGAGCTGGTGGGGGGCTGGGCATTTGATTATATTTTAGGATCACTCTTCCTTGATTTTTAAAACATATGCTGGATTTTAACTTGCTTGATTTTTTTTTTTAAAGCCAGACGGTCAATCTAAAGTGAAAAGAAGTTAACTTACTGTTTTGTTCTCGTCTGTTGCCAACACAGCCAGCGCAGTCACCACTCTGCCTCTCATTTCCTGTCACTTTGGGTTTCTAGATCACTTTAAAAAAAAAACTCAACTGTTGAGTTTATGAGGTTCTGATTACTGCAGAGAAACAGGAGCTCAAATATCACAAGACTAGTGACATGGACAAGGCCCCCATTTGAAGGATATTTCTTTGTAATAATTAACACCAATGCGTCTGACCTCTTTATCTGTAAATGATCAGAGAAAACTCTTCGAATCTGCCCACCTACCCAAATCTCCCCCCCACTCCCAGATATACCTTACTGGGTCCACATGTTCCTTACCCACTACCCCCATCTTCAAAAATTTTAGGCAAAAGCAAAGCCAGGATTTAAAGGTTCTTTTTTATTTGAAATTCTCATCCAGAAACACTGGTTATTAATAAATATATCATAGTTATCAAGAATATATAAAAAATAAAGACAGGTCTTGTCTTCGAAGCCCTAACAAAATAGTTCAAGCAAATGTTCAGGAAAATAAAAAACGGCACCCCTCCCCAAACCACAGTAAGTTTTCAAAGCTGATGATGGAGAGAGCCGACCCCGCATGCAGAATAACTGAGCGAGGGGGGCTGGGGCAAGCTCACAGAGGGAACCCGAGCTCTTGCAGTCGCCAGCCCCTAAAACAGCCCAGGAAGGTTGGGAATGGAGTTTGAAGGGGGTGGGGTGGGGGAGAAGCGCCTGTGAGTTTGGGTCTTTGCACTCTGCCCCCCTTTTTCACTTCTTACAACCACAGACAGATATACGGAGTACTTCGGAGAATTCCCTCATAAATCCTTGTTACAAGGAAAATGGCATCACGGCCTGCACAACATGTTTAGACGAGATTCATTTAGAAGCGTGCATGCATTCTTTCGACCTACACTGCGTCTTAAAGAAAACCCACAGAAGAGCTGTCATGCCCTGGACCCGAGTTGAAATTCAAAAGGGATGGTTGTCTTTTCCAAGGTGAGAACACAGAGCCAGAGACATGGACAGCGACTCTAAAGGCCCTGCGCGGTGTTCAGCTACACCGATCCCGTCTTTATACAACAAATGCCGTTTTGACAAGAGCGTATGGCAGTGAGAAATACCGGCGCGGCATGGAGAAAAGAAGCATGCATGCAAGACACACGACGTCTGTTTCGAGCCCCCCTTCGCTACCACCTAGAAATTGCAGTTTGGTTTTAGTCCTTTCCCTCCGGCGGTCAGGTAGGGTCTGAGATCTCTCAGACGGTGTGGGAGGCCTCGGGAGCCCCCCGCCCTCCCTCCCGCCCTCCGGCCGAGCGCCCGGCCTCCCTTTTCCCTCCCGGCCCGGCATCTCGAGCCCTGCCGCCGCTCTCCCCTCATTCTCCGCAGCCGGGCCGGCCCGCTGCTCACTTGAGCAAGTCCTTGGACTCGGCCGACAGCCGGGCCATGTTGGCGGTGGAGAGAGCGGACAGGTGCGGCGGCGGCATCTGGCAGATGGTGCAGGGGCAGGGTAGCCCGGCCCAGTGCTGGAAGCCGCTGCCCAGCTGCAGCGCGGGCGGGGTGGAGGGCGCCTTGAGCAGCGAGTGGGGAGGCCGGATGGTGCCGATGGCGGGCAGCGAGGCGGCGGACAGCGGGGACGACGCGGTGCCGGACGAGAGCGCGCCTCCCAAGATGGGGTGCACCGGGTGCACGGCGTTGGCGGCGTGCGCTGGGTGGCCGGCCGAGTGGCCCACAGTCCCGCAGTGGAAGGCCGAGTGGTGGCCCCCGTAGATCTCACCAACCAACCTCTTCATCTCCTCCAGGGAGCTGGTGAGCATGAGGATGTAGTTTCTGGCCAGCAGGAGAGTGGCGATCTTGGAGAGCTTGCGCACCGAGGGCCCGTGAGCGTAGGGCATGACCTCGCGTAGCCCGTCCATGGCGAGGTTCAGGTCGTGCATCCGCTTGCGCTCGCGTCCGTTGATCTTCAGCCGCAACTGCTGTAGGTCCTGCTCCGACAGCTGCTTCTTGATTTTGTACTTGCTGCTCTCGCCCGCGGCTTTGGCGCCGGCCCGCGAAAGGCTTTCCCCGGGCATCTTCTGCACCATGTCGCCCTGCGTGGACGAGACCGAGTTGAGACGGCTCTCCTGGTGGTGGTGATGGCGGTGATGGTGGTCCCTCAGATACATCTCATCCATGTCCGGAGATGAAGCTCTGCTGGAGACAGAGCTCGAATCAGAATTCATTTTATTACAGGGGATGCGACCCTACTGTGGTGAGACTTTAGGAAGGAAATTAAAGAAAACCTTGAATTAAAAAAAAAAAAAAAAAAGCTGCAGCCC
This sequence comes from Lipotes vexillifer, assembly GCF_000442215.2. Classification (NCBI taxonomy): domain Eukaryota; kingdom Metazoa; phylum Chordata; class Mammalia; order Artiodactyla; family Lipotidae; genus Lipotes; species Lipotes vexillifer. The sequence goes on along the minus strand of NW_006778983.1, from coordinate 490,553 downwards.
AGTAACCCACGTCTCAGCGGCAAGAAATGAGAAGAAAAGCTGAGGCACTGCCTTTCCCCGCCTTTCTCCCTCCCCACTCCCCTCTCTCTGGTTTGGCTGTTTCCTGGACAGCTAGTTGGTGTGTGCTTGAACTCAACTCACGCTGAAAAAGAGGGGCTTTTATAGAGCTGCGGCGGAGAAAAGAGACAAAAGGAACCCTCCTATCTATCCTGGGCTGGTTAGGATGACGTGCAGTCATTCAGGGCGGTGCGCTTTGCTGTCCCATTTAACAAGGATTCCTATTCATATTCATTGTGGGGCCGCCCAGGGACACCTCTGCTCAGAAGCGCTAGGAGCCCCCAGGCACAAAACCCTCTGATTGACACACTCACCGCTCCAGCTCGCGCTTTCTGGATTTTTTTAAAAAAACTTTCCTTCACTCCACTCCCCTTCCTGATTTCCCTATAACCAAATCACACCTAAAGGAACCGAAGGAAGGGAAGGAAAGGGGGCCAGGAGGAGATTCTCTGGGGTTGGAAAGAGGAATTGAAACATTCTCTCTTCCCTTTCACAGCTACTCCCAAGTTTTTGGAAAATGTGGGCAAAAGAAGTCTCAGTGGAATGGTTTCAAGGACAGAGATGCAGATGAAGGGCAGGTTCAATGCGCGGGGCTCTGGGCAGGAGGTGCAGGAGAATGCCTGTCGATGTGCATGCACTGCCTGAAGTTTATTTCATTAG
>NW_006778983.1:488186-489826 GCF_000442215.2 Lipotes vexillifer | reverse complement strand
TCCCTAAGCATTGACATTGTGTTCATTTTGTTTATTGGGCCCTCCGGTGTGGTTGGAATGGGATGTCCATATCCGGTGACGGGTATGCCCCCTGACACTGTTGTGGAGATGGGTTTCTTGCTTTTTATATCTTCTCTTTCGTTTTGAAAAATAGATTACTGAAAGAATTTCAATTTTGCCAGATTCTGTAACTTCTTAGACCTGGAACTGAAGAAACAAACCAACCGTGGCGTTACAATAAGAGCCACTTGAGAAATGGGGGAGAGGAAAAGCAGCCGAGGAGGCGGGAGGGAGTTAAGGATTGGAAAGATTCCCAAGAACTCCAGGGGAGATTGCTCCTGCCCTGCCTACCCCGCAGCCCCTGGACTCCGGCGCTAGCTGAAGACGGAGGGGCGGCCCCCGCCTGCGGCTCGGCCGGAGAGCCTCTGACTGCTGTGCGTGCGCGCGGAGAGAGCATCTGCAGCTCAGCGCCACGCGGCCGGGGCGGGTGGCTTCATCCGGCTGGGGCCGCCCCACATCAGCGGTCCGGGGAGAGCGGGAGCTCAGCGTCAAAAAATACACCGTGTGTGTGTGTGTGTGTGTGTGTGTGTGTGTGTGTGTGTGTGTGTGTGTGTGTGTGTGTGTGTGTGTGTGTGTGTGTGGTTCGGCACCATAAGGATCTGAAGAGCCCCTTATGCGTGCGCGCGTGGGCCCTGCGCTCCCACGCACAGCCCATTCTGGGGATAAAGAGGAGGCCTGGAGTTTGTAGCCTTCGGTTCGAGGGGGGAGCTCGGCGCCGATCCTTCTTCCTTCTTGCTGTTCTTTTGTCAGTCGGACCTAGCTAAGCAGCGTGAGGGGCGGCAAGGCAGAAATTCCCGGAAGGGAAACTGACCCGGCGGCGGCCTCTAGAAAAACGTGGGCACCGCCAAGCTCCGGGCTCGGAGGAACCAGAGGCGAGTGCTAGGTTATGGCTGAGTGTCTGGGTGGAAAGTGCGAAACCGAAACAATCCCGGAACCTCGAGCAGTTGGGGCCTCACACAGCGCGGCAGAGTCACTGCAAGCCTCCAGGACTCGCTAGGTAGAAGAGGCCTCACTTTCCATTGACACAAATCGAGCGGTCAACAGAAGAGGGAGGCACGCCCAGGGCCGGAGTTTGCGCGCTCCGCGAGGCCGTGTCTCGTAGACGGTCACGCCGCGAAAGCAGCACTGGCAGTACAAGTCGGGTGGGGAGACGCAGTGTTGGAACGGATGCTTTTTCTACACCGACTTTTGCTTCTCTGTAAAGAAAAAAAATAAAGGAAACGGCCAACACCGCTTGTCAAGGCCAGGACCTTAGTGCCCCTGAAGATTGGACACAAGCCTTTTATTCTCCTGTCGCCTACACCTCCATAGAAGGAAAGTTTCTTAAAACGGAGAATCCAAGAGATTCGATTGGATGTGAAAAGATTGATGTCCAAACGCACTCCTAATATCCAAGCAAAAGGAATTGTTCGTAATTCACCGGACTCGCCCATGTGAACTCAGATAATGACATCCCCCGAGCTGCTTTTGAGCAAAAGGGTTCCAGAACATCTGCATACATTCGGACACCGCCCCAGGCGATGGACGGAAGCTGGGGAAGAGGCGTGGTCCAGACCACAGGCTTCAGCGGTTTCCTGCTG
>NW_006778983.1:485979-488176 GCF_000442215.2 Lipotes vexillifer | reverse complement strand
TGCTGATCAAGGTGTGGGGCAGAGAGTGCTCGACAGGAGCTAAAGAGACTTCCCCGCCTTTGGGCCAATGCACAGGCCTGGCCCCCGTCGTCCTCCAGATCCACCTTCCTGACCGTTGGGTATCGACGTCTGTCCTTCCCATGCCCCAAATGAGAATGCTGCTGTTCAGTTTTGATTTTGGGAAGTAACAAAGTCTAGTTTGAGCAGAAGGGTTGCAAATGAAGGGGTAGAAAAGTCATGCCGCTGAAAGGTATTTTACCTTTAAAAAAAAAATCCCTATTTTCTCAGGGGACAATATGAAATAAAGGGTTAAATCTCCCCTCCCCCCACCCCGCCAATCAATAGAGAAGGTAAAATTGCAGGGGGAAAAGGGGGTGGGGAAAAGTAGCAGTCCTCCCAATACAAACTGAATAACTCACTTGTGGGGCTGAAAGGACTGGGGCCGGGGTTCTGGGAGTCGGATCCAGAAGCCTCTCTGCCTCCGCACCGCCTTTCCACGGAGACAGGCACATAGGCGACCGCGGTTAGCTCCGAGGGGTGCTGCGCTGGGCGGGGAAGGGGCGACAGGGCCTCGCTTGCACCGACCAGACCCTCTCCACCCCGAAGGGATTTTGGCTGCAGTAACGCGGCGGTGCTTGAAGTGGCAGATCTGCCGTGTCTTGGCCGGGGGCCCTTGGTCGCAGTTAGGGATGCGTCCTCTCTCCCTGATCGCCCTCTGCTTTCCCCAAGGGCCGCTTTGTGTGAGTGTGGAATGGTGCAAGGTCCAGGGCCCCAGCAAGGCAAGCACTTTTAGCGAGGCCTTCCAGGAGTCCCAGACTCTCCTAGGAGGCTTGTTTCCCTCGGAAAAGAGAGAGAGTGAGTGAAGGAGCCACAACTTTGCTCGCCAAAAAATGGGTTGATACTCGCCAGGGCCCAAAAGGCAGAGATGTCCACCAGGCAGCGCTGGCGCTGCTCCCACACGCTTGCCTCGCGGAGTCATTGTGGACCCTGAGAGTTCACGTCCACTCGACTCCTCCACCCCCGGGCTCGGCCCCTCGGGATAAGCCCCCGAGCCCGAAACGGAGCAGGCTCCGAACCCACGAGGGCAAGCAGACGGATTTCCTTCCATGGGCCGTCTCTCCATCCACCACCGCCGGCGGGTGCGAGGAGGGTAGTGCAAGGGAGCCAGCGTTCGGCCGAGCCTGCGGCAGCCCAGAGTGGCCTCAGCCAGAGACGCGCCGTGCCTTTGGCCCTGGCCGAGGGCTCCTTCAGAGGGCTCAGGCGGGCCCGGAGCGGAGAGGGCGACGGGGCCGAGCTCTCTCGGGCCACACGCCGCGCCCTGGCGGCCGGGGTGGGCGGTGGCGGCGGAGGGGGTTCGTCCCCTGGCAACAGGTGCGTCCCAAGGCCCGCGGGCTGCTTCCAGCCCTGCCGTCCTGGCTCCGGAAAGACCCTGTGAGTTTCTCAGCCTTTGCACAGCACTTGAAAAGTAGCGGGTCGGCGCGGGGACCCGATATGGAGATACGTGCCCCGGGCGCACAGCCTCAGCTCTGCATCCCCACACAGGACGCAACCCCGGCTCCCGGGGACCGCGCGCTCCAGAGGCTGCGGGGCTCCTCCTGACCCCTTCCCACCTCCAGATCGCCGGGGACCGTGTCTTACCCGATGCCTGGGGCGTGCCGCTCGGTGCCCGACGCCCACCGCTCCGCAGTTCCAGCCACCGAGTTCCACTCCAGAAGCTGCCGCTCTACCCGAGGCCGCGGCGATTTGGGCTCAGGAGCGACCCCTCCCCAACCCCTCGTAAGAGTCCAGCGACGAATGTCACGCTGGCTGACCTGCCAGGCGGCTACTGTGAGGAACCGGTCAATCCGCAGCGTCCGCGGGCTTCTCTGGCTCAAGCCTCAAACTTGACCGGCAGAAACTTTGGCCAAGACCGAACAGCAGGAGGCTGCCCTGTGGGATTCACCTTTTAACCCAATCCCCCGTCCAAAACAAAAGAGATAAGAGGGAAACCCAGATATCTCTAAAGATGCTCCGTCATGTGCAACCGGAGCAATAGCCTAAAAACTAGTTGACCACGGAGGAACTTCTCAAAAAGTAGTTTCTTTCTTTATCTGCTGAGTAAAACATTCACTTCACAACAATAGCAATGGCGGCTAGGTCATCCAGACTGTTAGGTTGATCAAAGAAGCCGTTACCAAAAAAAAAAAAAAAAAAAAAA
>NW_006778983.1:471998-485943 GCF_000442215.2 Lipotes vexillifer | reverse complement strand
CTGCGCGTCCGGAGCCTGTGCTCCGCAAATGGGAGAGGCCACAACAGTGAGAGGCCCGCCCAAAAAAAAAAAAAAAAAAAAAAAAAATGACATCTAGTTTTTAAATTAAATGCCAACATAAATCGCAGCCTAGCAGGAATTATCTCTTCTCGCAGCAGAGCATCCCAAGTGATGGAGTGTAGTGAGGGTGCTGAACTCCCAGCCCCCCGCAGACGAAGACGCCCAATGGAAAACCCTAGGTGCCAGAAGGGCCCAAGGGAATGGATCTGGGCCGACTAACTAACGTGTTTTAGTTTTCTGCGTTTCCCCATATTTTACATAATATCTCGAACACTCATGATCTGTCCAGTATTTCTCCTCATCTTTTTAACATCTGATTTTCATACAAGAAAAATAGCAGAAGTTGAAGGGCAGCAGAATTTTATGAGGCGATAGTGACTGCTTTTCTCAATGTTGGATGTGAGATTGGAAGATAAGAGGAAGTCCCAGAACAGCATAAAATGATGAGGTGCTAATTATGTGAATATATAGGCAAGTTAATACACTGGCAGAAGTAGAAGTTTGATTTTAAAGATGCGTAAGCATCAAGGCTGGCTAGAACTTACAGACTCATTATAATTATTTAAAGACTGACAAAAGTCAAAGGAGATGTGAACTTCTGGGTTCCATTTATAGGATTTTGCTCAATCAGTGAGCATACTTCAGTACATTTTTTGTTTCCTTTCTGGAAACATCTGCGCAATGCCAAAACCTCTACTGAGTTTTCCTTCTAAAGAAAGCCAATAAATTGAAAACATTTTTCCTCAAGATTGGAACATTTAGGTTGATTTAAATATCACTGGTGATCCATCACTTAAACTGATGAGTTATATTAAAATTTGCATACTTATACACAGATTCTTGGCATGTGTCCTGACATTTTGGATTTGTAGCTCCATTAATACTAATACTTTAACAAGCACTAAGTAGATGATTTCTTATTAGTATTTTATTGTTATTAATTGACTTCTTTTATGATTCTAGAGTTAAAGCCACTGTATACAATTTGATATCTTAATATAAAATACCACAGAATATTAAATTCTGCTTTTTCTTTTGGAAGCTATTTTATCATCTCCTTGGTATAGTCAATTAGGTAGTTAAATGTAACACATATTGCTGTATTCTTTGCTAAAATGCTTAAGGAATTTAGTTTTATTTTAGAGATAAATATTTCTTTTAGAGACAGATATCTTGTGTAGCATATGTATTACTTTCATTTTATATTCAGTAAATTCAGGTTAATATATAAAGTATATAAATAAATATATACCACAAAGAGATTAGAATGTAAGAAACTGAGTATAGAGCAACAGAGAATTAAAAAGATGTTAACATTCATGTCGTCAATTTATTACACTGCTTTTTATTATAAATACCTATACATGGGCATTCCAAAACTTACATGTATAATTGCATAAAATTAAATACATTAAAATATTTATTTGAAGACTTTGAGTCCTAAATAGAAAGGAATAAGTTATTTTTCAGATGTTAATAGGGACAAAGGAAAACGTATTACACACCTGTTCATAAGTAGAGTTACATTTGAAAGGTTACATTGATGCCTATCAAATATATATTTACACACATTATTTTGAAAAAGTGATAATTAAGGAGTCTTCTACTGAATCTTGAAAAGTCAAAATGACAGTTTTTAAAAATCAACATTTCCACGGCTGATTGATTTTATATAGAATCTGCGCTACAGGCCACGTGAACTCTGCTTCATCATTTCTAAAAATAAATGGAAATATAATATACTCTCCTTTCTCATTAGACCATTGTGTTTTTTTATTTATAGGCATGTTTTATTTTGTTTGCATAACATCAACAGTCTGAGTGTAAAGTTTATAAAGACAAATTGTCACCATTTAAAATATTGGCAGAATTTTCACCTTCATCTTTATATAATATTATAATATACAATAAAATTAAAGCAATTATCCAGACAATTCAAGCCTCAAGCCCTGTTTTTCTTTTATTTTGGGGCATGGGGTCTGAAGAGAGGAAGCAGGCTGGAAACAAATTATTACTCAAAATTTGTAGATATTTAATCATTCTATATTTCACTTGCAGACTAGTTTGAGTCTCCTGCTTAACCATTGAAATGATATTCTCAACTATCAAGAACTGATACTAAAAAAGTCCTATACATTTGGGATATGTTATGTTTTACAACATAAAGTGATAGTGGAAATTAACATTCAGAACATAACATTATTTAGGATATTGATGAAAGAAACGATAATTTTCCAAACCCTCATTTTGTCTTAGTAATTTTGATTGTCTATTTTATAACACTTGATATTAGGAAATAGCAGAATATTGGACTATCTATGTTCACAGAAGTGAGCGTTTCAATCAGGTACTTTAGCACTTTGTTTTTTCTCCTTTTTATTATGGCAAGTATAATAAATATTGGTAGACTTTTAGGAAAAAACAACAACTTTGTAACGAGGGGCAAAAGGAAGGGGAGGGCATGGAACACACTGTGTAAGTGTCCTTAGCTCATAATACATAAACTTAATCCTACCCTTAAGTGCATTTTAAAGAGTTGTTTGTATGATCTCCACATATATGTTTACTTTATACATTTATGTAAATTTTAACATTGATTCTAATATTTTAATACAGAGCCCATTTGTGGCTGTTTTCCAGAGTCAGAGGAAGAGCAAATGTACTGTTTTTATGGCGCTGTGTTCTGCATTCATACATCCTGCCATGTGTTGAACCAGTCAAATTGCCTGAGATAAGCTGTGAGAATGAAAACACTGAGGACTTCTTCTGGGATGGGACTTCTGAGTACTGGGATGCCTCCAAAACTGCTGTAGAGGTCACGTGGCAAAAAGAGCACACTATCAGACTGAAACCCTGATAAAAAAATAGAATTAAAAAAAATTAATAGTATAGATCTTCTAGCGCTGCTGAACGGGGTTCCCAAAGAAGTTTTTAATTTTTTCCAATGACAAAAAGAAAAAAAAGCTTTCCACTTTATACTGGGGGACAACGCCAATGTCCCAATAATTGCTCATAATGCAACAGGCATTTAGTTCAATAAGAATACAAGACGACTAGAAATTCATTGCTAGAAAAAGCCAATTTTTATTTTGTTGATGTAAATTTATAAGCTTATCTTAAAATTCTTTCCAGAGTCAAAATTATTTTTCTCTGGGAAAAGCTTTTATATGTGATTTATTTGTGTCAAAAAAATCAAATGCAATTATGCATAAAATTTGCAAGTATACTTGCTGGAATGGCCCTTTCTCTTTCTCTTTATCAAAGTTTTGTCTCCTGTGAAAATAAAGCAAGGCGTAATAGCTCTTTTTCTCCCATTAGAGTTATTATTTGAAGTAATTATATTAAATGGAAAATAATGCCTTTGGGAAAGTAATGCCAAGAACAGATACCCAACATAAAAATACTGCTGAAAAATGTGTGGCAGGAAAGACATGGGCCAAACAAGAGCCTATAACAAATTCAACTTAAGAGTTTTTTTCTATAAGCAGCTGTAGAAACTAAAAACTAAAATCTAAAGGGCATATGCAGCCAGGGATTGAAAACCTTTTTAAAGACAGGACTAGAATAAAAAGGGCATAGTTTCTCTCAATGTTTGTGTTGTCCTTCCCATCCTTGTTTGAGAAGGTCATCAATAACAAAGGGAATGAAAACAAACGTCAGCAAAGAATACAAATCAACAAACAATATTGTGTAGGTTTCTTTAATAAGCTGTCTTCTGGCCAAAGCTTCCAAATACCATACTCATCTTCCAAGATGAGTTCTTGGAGAGACATAAACTATTTTTTTTGAAAACTCTTAGGTAGTAGACACAGAGATGCCACTTCCCCATTGATGACAGTTCTCTCCTTATGATATGAAGACCAGAGGCAGATACTATACAAAAAAGACTTCACAACCCGTCAAATTTCCCGGATAGGATTTGCTGCTTCCCAGATGTGCATACTTACACAAGTTTCTTACCATTTCTGAACTTTCATTTTGTCATCTGCACAATGAAAATAATAATAGTCATGACATATGCCATTGTGAAGATTAAATAACAGTATTTTGCAAACCTTTTAAAATCATGCAGTATTATGTTTTTGAAATAAAATATTTTCTCACCCTGTCCTCTGTATATGGTTTTACCAGCCAAAAATGTTTGTTCAGCTTTATTCTTTTATAGTTTGCCTTGTAAAACTGTAATCCTGGTATGGCTTTTAAAAATTTCTTACATCTACCCTCACTATTAAGGCAGGAAACATCCTTTCCGATTGCCTCCACTCCCTGGCAAGTTGAGAATTAGTAATATAAGGCATACCATGGGACTTTTGAGATGCTGGAGCTGGTACCTCGACAGTGTTACGAATTTTAGACATGAGATTGAAGTACAGAATCCACTAGCTTTAGAAGGTACTATGACAAGTTCTCAGTCTCTCTAAATAACATACTAGGAAAGTATCTGATTGCTTATTAGAAATAAAGAAAGAAACATGATTTAAATTTTGTTTTGTTTTTCTCTTAGGGAAAGCCCTGGAAACAAGTAGGCTTATTTGAATTCTGAGTCCCCAACAAAAGTTTACAAGCCCAGTCTTCTTATTGGAACCCCTAATCATATACCCATCCCTGACACCCTTAGCTCAGGGCAGGGATTCTTTGGGCCTGTTAGACCAGGACTGGCCTCATATGGAGGAGCAGGTATGTGACACTTGCACTATGGGATTTGGAAGCCCTGCTATACTTTGTCCTAAAAGACTTTCTGATGATTGGCACTGACTTAATCCTATTCTGGCCTAGCCATAGAGTCCTACCACAGATATCTTAAAAAAAGCAAAACAAAAACACAGAGCATCGTTTTCATTCATTCATTCATCAAGCATTTCTTGAGTACCTCCTATGTATCAGAACAGTTAGAGTTTCTGGGGAACAAAATCAAGTAAAACACAGCACTTACTGTGTTATAGTCTAGGTGCTAAAATGAGAGAGCCAATAATCTCCTGAAGGGTACTATGGATGGGAGTTTTAGGCTTCTACTATTAATATTGGTCATTTAAACAGATTAGGAACTTGTCCTGGAGCCACCGAGGAGAGACCTTGAGAAAATGAGGTATGTCTTCTTGTCTTAGCCTGGTTTCTCGTGGTGCAGGATTTATTTGGAAAATGATCCTAGAGATCAGGAGTGAGGGCCTGGGGGAGAGTGAAACAAAGCAGGAGGAACAGTTAATGAAAAGGTGCTTTATCAAGTTGATCGCTGCTATGGACAACTGGGACTTGATTTCTCTTGTTCTTTCTCATGAGTGTATAGAATACATCTTTGATGTGTTCACCCAAGGGATGAAATGGAGAAGCATTTAGCCATTGTTTACAGTACCTTTCACCCCCACATTGGTGCAGGCTGCTCATGGGCCATTAAAGGCTTCCACAATTCTGGGCCACACATGAGAGTGACAAGGGAGTCCCCACTGGTGCTCCATATCCTTGTGTCAGAGACGCCCCAGGCAAAAAACAAGAGATATGCAGTGCAACTAAGGCCAGCAACGGCAAAGGTGGGCCAAGAATATGGGAATTAGAACACAAGAAAAATCTGCTAATTTCCCCAATGGAGGAAGATGATGGAGTATACAGATGAGTGAGTGACATCTCTGAGGTAGGATGTGGAGCAAAGGGAATTTCTAGCTCCAGTTGGAGGACTGTGGACAGGTCTACAATAATGGACAGTTGGAGAGGATGTTCAAGGACCAATTTAAGAATTGAGGGGAGCTAAATATACATATAATTTGTTCAGGCTAGTCCCAGACAGGACCCTTGGAGAGTGTGTCAGATGTGGCACGCCTCTTAAGTAGGGAGATTCCACAGAAATTGTCTCACTAGCCTCTATGGCACTTTGGCTCTTTTGCCTTAGGCACTGCTAGAATTCCTTCACATGACTACAAATGTAATTGGAAAGACTAATGTTCATATTCACAACAAGTACATTTTTGACATGAAGGAAATCTACCATAATAGAAAACCCTAAAGCTGTAATGCCTATGTATTTCTCTTCCTATATGCTTTTGACAATTGCATATTTTAAAAAATCAAAGTATCTTAAAACTCTTTTTAAAAAGGGTAAACTAAAAACAGAAACAAGAGGGTCACGTGCTAAAATGGAAAGTTGTTTCTTGTTTGTAATGACAGCTTCACAATGCCTTTCTTGTCACATGAAGACAATCATATTAGAATTTCCAGATGGAACTCAAGTCATTTGTGAATGTCTAATGCTTACTAACAATGCAGAAATTGTGTATAAAATGCCTTACCAGTCATGAATTCCTTGAATATTTACAATATAATGTATAAACCTTATAATGTTAAGTCTTGTTATCCATAAACATGGTATAACTCTTCATTAATTTCAATTTTTAAAATAAATTTAATAAAGTTTTATAGTTTTTTCTGTAAAGGTCTCACATATCTTTAGTCAGTGTCAATTCTTCTGAAACTGATCTATCATTTCAGTAAAATTTAAAATAAAACCCCAATAGAATGTTTCAAAGAACTTAATATACATATGTGTGAGTGTGTGTGTGTGTGTGTGTGTGTGTGTGTGTATAAAGGATCAAGAATAGTCAAGGCACTTCTGATGAAGAAAGGTATAGGTAAAATTATTGCAGTATCTGATACCAAGGCTTATTTTAAAGTTAAATAAATAATGGCAGTGCAGAATTATTACAATTGGCCAATAGAATAGAATGGAAAGAACAGAAAGGGATCTGCACATATATCAACCACTGAAATATGATAAAGGGAGTGTAGTATATCAATTGGAAAACATGTGGGAAAAGACAGAAAGATGTGAGAGAGAAATGGAAAAAAAAAGTTACTTACATAGGAATGTGAAACTAGATTCTTTCCTCAAGCCATAAAGAAAAACAAACTCCAGATTGGTCAGACTTAAAAACTTTAAAACATTAAATAAAAAAGATAAATTTATGATCTTGAAGTAGAGATACATTTGTAAAATAGACAAAAACAGATAAAAAGGTTTTTTCTCAGTTGTTTTTTTGCATCTGTTAAGGTGAGTTTTATTAAAGGAAGTTCATAATTTTAATGGAGTCACATTTATCAACTGCTTTCTTTTTTCCTGTTTTGGGATGGGCTTTAACAGGTGTTTATTATGTTATTCAAAATAAACACATTACCGTGTGTAAAATAGATAGCTAGTGGGAAGCTGCTGTATAGCACAGGGAGCTCAGCTTGGTGCTCTGTGATGACATGGAGGGGTGGGATGGGGGTGGGGTGGGGAGGAAGGCTCAAGAGGGAGGGGATATATGTATACATATAGCTGATTTACAGCAGAAACTAACCCAACATTGTAAAGCAATTATACTCCAATTAAAAAAATAAAGAAAATAAACACAAACATTCATGGACCAATGATGGGAGTGTGCTATGAGCAAAGAATAATAATAATCTAATTCTCTGTACCTGTGACCCAAAAAACAAAACAAAACAAAATGAATAACAAAAATATACTCTGAAACAGATGCCCTGGTATCTATTAGAAATATTGATGAATAGCTCTCATGCAATGGAACTCAGTGTATCTCTTCAATTCTCATACTCCTACCTCCTAGCAGAGAACCTCTAGGGTTTACAAGTTTCCTTGCTCTGCACACATCTCATTCACACGTTCTATGCTTTTGAGTACAGTTTCTTCTGCTGTGCATAGTTTCTCCATGCCCCTTCATTCAAATTCAATCCTTATTTTAAGTTCAGGTGAAATTCAACCTCCTTCAGAAAACTTTCCCCAATGACTTTAAAACCCTATATTGCTTAATTTCTATACCACATAATCTAGTTTCAGTATTAATTGATAAGAATATATATATATATATATTGCATGGCATAATACTTTTTGTTATGAGGACCCATAAATTTGATTCATATCTGATTCCCATTTACAAAGACTTTAGGGAAAGTACAGATATTCGCATAAATCTCTATAGTACTAGGTAAATCTAGCCATGTTTGCTAAAACTCTTCAGTGAAGAAATGGAGAAGGCATCACAGAACAAGAGGCATTTCAGTTGGACCTTGAAAGATAGGGGGGAATCTCTAAAAGCAAAAATGGTAGGAGAGGACATTCTGAGTAAAAACAAAATAAGAACTAGCATTTATTAAGTATTTACTACATGCTAAGCTTGTGCTGAGTTCCATATTATTTATATCAGTAAAGTTAGAGTTAGCTGGGTATTAACAGTTACCCAAATAGCATTCTCTTAAGGATGTAAGTTTTTCTTTTATGTAAAATCTGGAAAAAGACAGTCCAAGGGCTGGAATGGTAGTTCTGCATCATAATGGAATACAACAAGTGTTTGTAATAAATAATGTTAGTGAAGAATGCTAATGAATTTTATACTTGAGCAAAACCTGGAGGAGACGAAAGACCAAGTAATTTGGATATTTGGGGGGGAAGTATTCCAGGCAGAGGGATCAACAGATACAAAGAGATTCCGTGGCAGGAACAAGCTTGCATGTTAGAGAAACAGCAAGGAGGCCAACGTGGCTGAAACAAAGTGAGGGGAAAGATGGTTAAGAGATCAGAGAGATGCCTCGCTGGGGTTGGGGAACCACAGTTGAGAACACAGAGTATAGAGCTTTGTGGGAAATTTTAGGTTCTTCTCTTAACTGAGAACCTTGGCTTTTGCTCTAAGTATGAAGCATGAGAGGGTTTTGAGCAGAGGAGGGACTTGAACATACTTACATTTGGGAAGGCTCACTCCATTCTACTAAGATTAGCTAGAAAGAGGCAAGGTCGAAAGCAAGGAGCCCAGTTAGGAGGCTATTGTAAGACTCTAGGCAAGAAATGATGGTGGCCTGTACCAACTGTGTGTGGGAAGTGTCAACAGGTGGCCAGATTCTGGATATAATATGAAGACTGAGCCAACAGGGTTTGCTGAGAGGTTGAATATCAAGTGCAAGAAGAAAAGAGATTAAAAATGAACTCAAATGTTTTGGCAAATATAGATGCAATCCACTGTGTCAGAAAAAAATCTTGAAGGATTTTGGAATGGGAAAAAAAAGAGATTAAAAGATTAGTGAGAGTCCTAACTCACTCATTTAGGTCATCTCTGCCTTCCAGTGTTTTTAAGATGCTTTACAGCTTTGTAAATTGTAGAACACTGAACATAATGTAAATTATCCTCGTCCATAAAAAGCACATTGATTGTGTTTAGTAGAATGCAACTGGCTATTTTCTGTAGATAGACCCATTGTGCATGTATTTGCAAATTCATTTCAGAATTTCTTATCCCTATAAATGTCTTTGCTCCTTGAATGCTTTTTTAAACTCGTTGTAATATCTTACCAGTTTCCCTCGTAAATTAATGAGTTAAAAAAAACTTTGACATGAGTTCAGTTGTATAAACATGTCTGCCATTCAGAGAAAGACATGAGATTAGATAAGATCAACAGGGTGTTTGAATGCAGATAAAGATGAGAACATTCCAAGGATTGAGCCTTGGTGTACTTCTTGGAAAGAGGGAAGAAAAGGAGGAAGTAACAAAGGAGACTGAGAAGGAGCAGCTACTAGGGTAGGAGGAAAGCCCAGACATGATGATGTCCCAGAAGCCAAGGATGAGAGGAAGACTCAGATTTCACCTTGTGGATTTATCAAGATGTTTATACAACTGCTAACTTAAATATTTTAATTTGCATAGGCATCTCAAACTTAACATATCCAAAATATCTCCTTCCTCAGTCTTTCCCATTTCAGTTGTTAAGAGATCATGGTCAAAAAGTGATACAAAACCATGACTCCCATACATATATAAAATGAACTCATGTCAAAGATTTTTTTAAACTCATTTATCAAGATGGAGGTCACTGACAACCTAGACTACAGTGGTGCTGATGGTATAGTGGGGGCAGAAGTCAGGATGGAGTAAGTTCCTGAAAAAATGGGAAGGGAAAAAAATGGTGACTATAACTATAAAACCTCTGTCAAATAGTTTTGTTGAAAAGAGAAGGAGAAAAATAGTTTAATTACTGGAGCCGTATTTCCTTTTTAAGATGGAAGAAACTACAGCATGCTCCTATGTTTCTGGGAATTATCGAGTAGTGAGAGGAAACTGATGATGCAGGGGAGGATAATTGCTGGATCCTTGCCTTTGAATAGGTGAGAAGGGATAGACACTCTGCACAAGTGGGGAGGACAGGCCTTATAGGAACACGAAGGTGCAGGAAGGTGGAAGTGGTGGTGGATGCTTCTGGAAGATGTCTTCTATTAATCCTATTTTCTCAGTCGAATAAGAAGCAAGGTTACATCTGAAAGTGAGAACTGGGGAAAGAGAAACTGACAATTTAAAGAGACAAGATATGAACTAGTCTTTTAGGAGAATGGGAAAGTAAATGGATTAAGGAAATGTAGTGTGGTTGCCAGGTACACTGCAAGTATGTACCAGTGATCACACAGGCTGTTCAGTCATCCTCCAAGCATAGGAAAGTCAGTTGCTGGGGGTTCTGGGCACCATATAGATACTACCAATTGCCTGTCCAAGTCATACCTCAACTTCTTCCTTGTAAACAGATGTCTAATTTTGTATATCTGACAATTGTGCTTACGTTTTCAAATATACAAAAGGGGCTGACTCAAGATTGGTCCCAATCATGGTAATCTATTTCTATTTTGTCAGATACTCACTTTCTCTACTTGAGATAAAAGTGGCCATATGGCCCAGTTCTGGCCAATGAGAATGAAAGAAAGGCTACAGGAGGCTTCTGGGAAAGCTGTTTCCTTCTCTGATAAAAGGAAATCTCTTTTATTCCAACTTTCTGCTTCTTGAGAACAACAATTACTAGACTGTGGCTGTCATTTTGTGACTATGAGGTTGCATGAGAATGAAAAGCCAATCTACTGGCAGAGCAGAAGGGAAGCAAAAAGCGAGCATTGGTTGAGTCACTAGACTAGGCTTGGATCAACTTCCCAACAGTCTTATTCTTGTATTGAATAGATGCCTTATAATGTTAAAGCCACAGAATACTTGTGTATTCTGTTATTTACAGCCATATGCATTTTAGCTGGCATTCCTAGATTTGAAGATAATAACCAAGATTTAAAATTTTTACATGATACACACAGCGTGTGGCTATATACAGAGAAGATTCAGTTCCTCCTTTCTTCCAAAATAAGTTATGTAAATTTAATATTACTGAGATTCCACTTTTGGGTATTTATCAAAAAAAAAAAAAAAAAAAGGAAAGCAGGATCTCGAAGGGATATTTGTACACCCATATTCGTAGGATTATTCATAAATAGCCTAAGAGTGGAAGCAACCAAAATGCCATTGATAGATGAATAGATAAGCAAAATGTGTTATATTCCTGCAGTGGAATATTATTCATTCTTTAAAAAGAAGAAAACATGGATGCTACAACATGGATGAAACTTGAGAACACTATGGTAAATGAAATAAGAGTCATCACAAAAAGACAAATACTATATGATTCCACATTTATGAGGAATGTAGAGTAATGAATTCATGAAAAGAGAATGTAGAATGGTGTTTACCAGGGGTTGGGGGAGGGAGAGGTGGGGAGTTGTTGTTTAATGGGGACAGAGTTTCGGTTCTGCAAGATGAAAAAGTTCTGGAGATTGGTTTCACAACAATGTGAATATACTTAACACTGCTGAACTGTATACTTAAAAATGGTTAAGATGGTAAATTTTATGTCATGTGTATTTTACCACAATGAAAAAAATTTTTAATAGTACTGAGAAGAAAAATAAGGATAACCCTTATTTTGGATAACCCTTATAAGGATAACAAATAAAACCATAAAGGTTGTGGAGAAATATAGTAGCCCTGAAAATCAAACACACTATAGCAAGATTTTTTTTTATAACGACACGTTTTCAGCAGAAGTCTTAAAAAATATCATTCAATTGTATGATGGAGAAAGAGGTAAAGGCATGACTAAGTCAGCTGAAAGGTATTGGCCTCCAAGTTGTGCCACTGACACTGGGAGGAGGTTTTCACAAACGTATTATATTTGTACCACATATAAATTAATTTTTAGAAAAAAGAATTGTTTGGGAAAAATACGGAGGAAAAATAGAGCTGTGAAGTTTTTATTTCTTAGAAGACACATGGATGTGTGCTCAATAGCATGTCCATTTGAAATATACTGGTTCTTACTTTATAGCCAGAGATGCTTAATATTGATCAAACATCTACTATTTGCTAGGCTCTTCACATGTAGTATTTATAATACTGGAAATAGCCTCCAAGACTCCATCTCTATTTAGAGATAGGGAAACCGAGGCTCAATAAGGTTATGTGGCACATTCCTAGGAAACATAGTAAGTAAGTGGGGAGCCAGGATTCAACTCAGTGTTGTCTGACTCCCAAATCTGTACTTTGTCTACTGGACCATTCTGAATGATTATTATCAATGTCTGATTACAAGGAGCAGAGAGTCTAGATTAATACCCCCACTCAGTGGCAAAAAGTCTGTGCTTCTCTTCCCCCTGCTACAGTGGTTTTCACAAAGATCTGCAAATAAAACAGATTTAAATAAGAGCCAGAGTTTCATAACATGATAACTCAAAATGTCCTGGACACATTGAAAATGACTTATCGTACCAAGAACCAGGAAAACTTCAACTTGAATGAGAAAAGAATCAACAGACCCCAACACCAAGATGACACTAATAATTGGAGTTACGTGACAAGGATTTTAAAGCAGCCATCATAAACATGCTTCAAAGTGCAATTGCAAATACAGTTGAAACAAATGAAAAAATGGAGGAACTCAGCAAAGAAGTAGGAGATATAGAAAAGAACCAGCATGTAAATCAATGAAGTTAGAACTCTCCCTCACACCATACACAAAAATAAATGGCTTAAAGGCTTAAAGATAAGACAGGACACCATAAAACTCCTAGAAGAGAACATAGGCAAACCATTCACTGATATAAATCATGCCAATGTTTTCTTAGGTCAGTCTCCCAAGGCAATAGAAATAAAAGCAAAAATAAACAAATGGGACCTAATCAAACATAAGTTTTTGCAAGCAAAGGAAACCATAAACAAAATGAAAAGACAACCTATAGACTGGAAGAAAATATTTGCAAACGATGCAACCAACAAGGGCTTAATTTCCAAAATATACAAATAGCTTACACAGCTCAATAACAAAGAAACAAACAACCCAATCAAAAAATGCACAGAAGGCCTAAATAGACATTTCTCCAAAGAAGATGTACATACGGCCAATGGGTACATGAAAAGATGCTCAACATCACTAATTATTAAAGAAATGCAACTCAATGCTACATTGAGGAATCACCTCACACTGGTCAGAATGACCATCATTAAAAAGTCCACAGACAGGGCTTCCCTGGTGGTGTAGTGGTTAAGAATCCGCCTGCCGATGCAGGGGACACGGGTTCGTGCCCCGGTCCGGGAAGATCCCACATGCCGCGGAGCGGCTGGGCCCGTGAGCCATGGCCGCTGAGCCTGCGCGTCCGGAGCCTGTACTCCGCAACGGGAGAGGCCACAACAGTGAGAGGCCCGCGTACCGCAAAAAAGGAAAAAAAAAAAAAAAAAAGTCCACAGACAGTAAACGCTGGAGAGGGTGTATAGAAAAAGGAAGCCTATGGAAAATAGTATGGAAGTTGCTTAAAAAACTAAAAATAGAGTTACCATACTATCCAGCAATCCCACTCCTGGGCATGTATCCAGAGAAAACTGTAATTCGAAAAGATACATGCACCCTAATGTTCATTTCAGCACTATTTAAAATAGCCAAGACATGGAAGCAACCTAAGTGTCCATCTACAGATGAATGGATAAAGAAAATGTGGTATATATATATATATATATATATATACACATATATATATGTATGTATGTATATATAT
>NW_006778983.1:467950-471988 GCF_000442215.2 Lipotes vexillifer | reverse complement strand
ACACACACACACACACACACACACACACACACACACACACAAAATGGAATATTACTCAGCCATAAAAAAGATGAAATAATACCATTTGCAGCAACATAGATGGACGTAGAGATTATCATACTAAGTGAAGTAAGTTGGACAAAGAAAGACAAATATCATATGATATCACTTATACGTGGAATCTAAAATATGGTACAAATGAACTTATTTACAAAAGAGAAACAGACTTACAGACATAGAAAACAAACTTATGGTTACCAAAGGGGAAAGTGTGGGGAGGGATAAATTAGGAGTCTGAGATTAGCAGATACAAACTACTATATATAAAATAGACAAACAACAAGGTGCTACTGTATAGCACAGGAAACTATATTCAATGTCTTGTAATAACCTATAATGAAAAAGTATATGAAAAAGAACATTATATACATATATCGCATATATATAACTGAGTCACTTGGCTGTACACCAGAAAATAACATGACATTGTAAATCAAGCATACTTTAATAAAAAATTTTTAAAAAGAATCAAAGAAAATTTTGAAAGTGAAAAATAAAGCAACCAAAATAAAAATCTCTTTGGATGGGCTTAATAGAAGGAAGGAAATGACAGAGGAAAGAAGCAGTGAGTCTGAAAACAAAACAATAGAATTTACCAGTCTGAACAATAGAGAGAAAACAAACTGGAAAAAAAAAGAAAAGTTTATGGACAGAGAGATGTAATTTTGGCACCACACAAGCTTTTTGGCATTTAAGATCATGTCTTACAGAGATGTCACCTCATTGTAAAATATTTACTCCAAATAATTCCTGCTCCAGAGCTGTTGCAGTTAACTTGTTTGAAAGTAACTTTCTGGTCTTGTGAAATGTGACTGTTCTATGGCAGAGATAACATAAGTGACTTTCTTTTGAAATGATTATGAATAGAAATATAGAGTGTTTAAGCTCAGAAATCCTTTAAAGAAGTATGAAAAAGCAATTTATAAATTGTGCTGTGCCAGGAATGCAAACTATTAATATTTTAGTCCACCCCCTTTATTTTATTTTATTTTATTTTTTTAATAATTCTTTTTATTTTAAATTAAGCAATTTAGGTTAATAAGGAAAGCATTTTCATTTTGGAAAGCTGTACTTTATTCTTTATTTGATGTGACATTTCTGAGTGTATCCCTATGCCTAAAGTTGGAGTTGTTTTTTTTTTTTTTTTTTGCGGTATGCGGGCCTCTCACTGTTGTGGCCTCTCCCGTTGCGGAGCACAGGCTCCGGACGCGCAGGCTCAGCGGCCATGGCTCATGGGCCCAGCCGCTCCGCAGCATGTGGAATCTTCCCGGAGCGGGGCACGAACCCGCGTCCCCTGCATCGGCAGGCGGACTCCCAGCCACTGCGCCACCAGGGAAGCCCCACCCCCTTTATTTTATATATGAAGAATTTGAGGGCAAGAGAAAATAAATGACTCCCTTAAGTTAACATTTAATTAATGATAGATCTGGGACTGGACCCCAAGTCCAATAGTAACTAGTGTAAATCTTTTTCCATGAATAAAACAAATTTAGAAAGACAGGCTTATTCCTAAGAAAAGAGTTAGGATATTTAGCACCATCTTTTCACTGAAATTAATATTCCAGAATTTACGAGAAGTTAATTTCTAAAAAACCTACAGCCTTGGGAAAGATGTCAAAGTACAATCAAAATCCATCAAAATAGAACCTTATAATCGAGGTTCCCTGTTGCTAAGTAAAACACAAAATATGATTTAATCTAGAGCAAAACTTTTCTTATGTATTAGCTAATGGGAGTCATGGAATGCATGGTGACACAATATAACCTAAAAAACTGGGAATTGTTTTCTATGGCTATTTTGCTCCTTCATAAAGGAAACCAGGCCTTTCTAGGAATGGGAGGTTGAGGGGGAAAAGAATGGGCTGTTCCATGACCTGAAGACAGGAGTGACTGATAAGAAAATTAGTTCTGCTGCATGAGTGGGGAGGGCCGTCTACTTCTGTCTCCACACAAAGTATAAGAAACAACTTCACTACTACAACAACTGTTTTTCAGGTTTCAAGTGTAATTCTGTTATATCTTCCTTTCCATTATCCATTACGCCCCTTAACCCCCCACCACCAGTAAATGAAAACAGATGAAACCTCTGCTATAAGTCATGGCTGGGAAGCTGAGTTTCACTGTTAGGTCCAAGCAAACAGAGTTAGGAATAATTTTGCAAGGGAAATCCCGAAGGAATGCCTATATATAATACAGTAAATCACAACTGGGAAAGGAACTGGCTGTAAAGAGATGCACTGAGGCGTGTTCCTGGAACACTAGCAAACTCCAAAACGCAGAAGTCTGTGATTTTAGAGCCTGGCGGCACTGCTATTTGGGTCCCCAGATTAGAGGCCAGGGTACGCTGGACTGCATTAAACCAAGTAGGAATCTGTTTATCCCCTCCGCTTTAAACACCAATCAAAAGCACTGTTCCTCTCTTGAAGGTGCTGAAATGCAAAGTAAGCTCCCTGCCCCTTTTCTCTCTCTTGGTGGCATTTGAAAGTGTAAAGCTTTGAATACCAATTGCTTGAACTGGACATATGTGAATCTCTTCTAATCCTACTAATCCTGTCCCCAAGTGCTTCTTTGTATGTGGAGGCAGCACACATAGATCTAAGTAAAAGTGGCCGTAATCCTGGAAATGTGGAAAAATGTCCCAGTGTGAACGATGCGAGACGGAGCGCTCCCTGGCAGAGGGACCTGCTGAAGAAAGCATTGTGTCAGTTCAAGGAAAAGAGAAGATGTGAAAGAGCCCTCTCACCTTTTCTGAGCTCCTGGGGGGAGAGCAAACCCACCCAGCAGGTGTCCTGTCTTGCAAACAACCTTCTACACTTGAGCAGACTAACAGAACTGAGACAGTTTCCAAAAGGCTGAGAAATTGCCCCAGCGGCTGCTTTCAGTGGCTTGAACCCAGCAGGCCAGGCCGCCTCGATGTGCAGACTTCATTATGCCCCAGAATTTCCTTTAAAACAGCCGGCGTGTTTACAGATTTCTGAACTGGTGCTCCTGCCAGTGGATGGGGGGGAGGGGAGGAAATGTTTCTGTTGGAAAACCAAGAAATAAAATAATCCTACAGACACCACCTTGTCAAGACTTTTCAAATAGAAGCAGCAGACAGACAAGTTCCTAAATTACTGTTTTGCTGAGACAACTGGTGAATCTCCTCTGACTATCCTGCCCCCAATTGCCAGCGAGGAGGCACCACAGCTTTTGAACTTTCTAAAGGAAAATGTGGCTGCATTCCCATCCGCAGGAAGAATGCGTGAATCCGTCCATTCACAAATAATAACTTCTGCAAACAGACTATTTTAAAGTTGGTGGCATATTTAATTACTGATTTTCGAATCAAGTTTTGTGGGCAGAGTGCTGATTAACAATGAAAGTGTTATATTTTTCAAAAAGGAAATTTTAAATTTTACAAATCTTATGGGAAAAATGATGTAGCTATTGCTATTTCCACGTGATGGAAAAGCTATCAAAATTATATTAAATACAGCTCATTTATCTGAATGGATACATTTTTTTTTTCAGCTTAAATGAGCCAGAAATATTTTAAAAGAACCATCAACACAATACCCCATCCAGGTGGTTACTATAAAGTTGTATCAAGAGACGCAGCTGAAACATCTTTCTTTCTTCTACTTTGTTAGATTTAGTTTCGGTGTTGTTGACTTGTTATTTCTAAAAATTATTAATTGCTATTAAAAACTATGTGGAAAATTTTTAGGCAGAAAATCTTTTTAAAACTCAGGAACTGCTAGGGAATTGACCTTATTACATTTAATATTGAAAGAGAAAGTTGTACCATAAGTAACTAAAAGAGAGTACACAATATAAGCTAAATATATGTAAATAAGCAACTACAGAGATGTCCAACTTCTACACCTGAGAGAAAAGCTGAGATCGTTTTTTTTTTTTTTTTTTTTTTGCGGCAGGTGGGCCTCTCCCGGCTGTGGCCTCTCCCGTTGTGGAGCACAGGCTTCAGACGCACAGGCT
>NW_006778983.1:465312-467883 GCF_000442215.2 Lipotes vexillifer | reverse complement strand
GCGATATGTGGGCCTCTCACTGTCGTGGCCTTTCCCGTTGCCAGATGCGCAAGCTCAGCGCCCATGGCTCACGGGCCCAGCCGCTCCGCGGCATGTGGGATCCTCCCGGACCGGGGCACGAACCCGTATCCCCTGCATCGGCAGGCGGACTCTCAACCACTGCGCCACCAGGGAGGCCCGCTGAGATAGTTTTGAATAAAAAAATTAGCATTGATGATGCTCTTGTTAAAAAAAAAAAAAAGACAATCAAACAAAAGATCTCCCCAAAAGAGACTGTTTTTAAAGGTGCTAATTATTTTAACAAAACTTGTTATGTGTCAGGCAGTATTCTAAGGGACTAACAAATATTAACCCATATAAGCATCATAATAGCCCCATGGGGTGGTGCTGTAATTGTCCCCATTTTACAGATGAGGGAACTGGGGCAGGGAGGGGCAGGGTAACTTGCCCAGGCTTCCAGCCCCTGAGGCAGCCTGTGATGCTCCCAGGCAGGATGGCTCCTGGTCTCTCCCCAGCTGCCTCTGTTTCCGAAACATCTGTTCTGGACACATAGCTATTTGTGCTGCTACATCTCAAATCCACAACAACAACAAAACATAAATACTTCTAGGGTATTAGTTGCAAGATAAAGTAAAGCAGAATCAAGGCAATGATAATGGCATCTCTTGGTAACAAACTCCGGTACAAATGTGAATCTCAGTGAGCTAAGAAACATCTGCATGATCGGCAGAACCAAACTCTAAGACAGTTTTTAATGAAAGTGATGGCATTGGAATTCCACACACTTATTCTATATGTCTTAGAGGCTTAAGAAATATTTCTTAGAGACGTAGTTTAAAAGACTTCCACAGGGACTTCCCTGGTGACACAGTGGCTAAGAATCCGCCTGCCAGTGCAGGGGACATGGGTTCGAGCCCTGGTCCGGGAAGATCCCACAAGCCATGGAGCAACTAAGTCCATGCACCACAACTACTGAGCCTGCGCTGTAGAGCCCGTGCTCCACAACAAAGTAGCTGTAATGAGAAGCCCACGCACTGCAATGAAGAGTAGCCCTGCTTGCGGCAACTAGAGAAAAACCTACACACAGCAACAGAGACCCAACGCAGCCAAAAATAAACAAATAAATAAATAAATAAATTTATAAAAAAAATAAAAGACCTCCACAAAGTGCAGTGGAAAATTGAGGCAGTTATTTAGACTAATTTTGTGACCTTGGGAGATCTGTTTCCCCAGCTTGTGCCTCAGTTTTCTTATCTCTCTTAACTTTTGAAAATTTAGACAATAACAACAATAAACCCAGTAGTACAAAAATAAAAGACTGATAGGGTTAGTAAACTACAAGTTAAATATGACTTAGCCTTGGGATTCGGTTACCTGAATTGGATGCCTCTTGTCTCCGCCCCACCTCATCCTCTCCACCCACCTGTTCTTAAAGCCATTGCTGTTGGTAAGCAGCTTCACACATGGGCACCTGGAAGGGTGAGGGACTTGACAGCCCACGGTCAATGACATCCCGTGACCAAGGATCAATGAGGGAGGGGAGCCTGTGGATACATCAGCTTTTCCTCTATTCCCTGGCAGACAGCTATGAGGTGTTTTCTAGTCAGCTCTTTAGAGGGTCCTGGGTGGACAGACCCCCAGTTACCCACAGTGGTGACCTGCAGGCTTTCCTTAATTCTGTTTTATTCTTTTCATTCCCTATTCCCATTTCCTGGTTCTATTTCCCCAAATACACTATCTGCACATAAGCTTTTATCTGCATACGAGCTCTGATCTCAGGCATTATTTTCTGGAACAATCCTGGCTAAGGTATCTCCCCAAATAAATGCAATCAGACTCTATTAATAGGTGTATGGTCTTCAGAACTAGGGAGGTGATAGCACCTTCCTTCATAAACTACTCTGTTAGTATTGCCAGTACATTCAAAGAGACATGGACAGGCAGGACTGGCCCAGGGGGAAGCAGCCAGAATACGGAAGGAACTGAAAGCTGTGTCACGGAGCCCTGCAGGTTGAGTCTGGGGAAGAGTATTCTTCAGAAGGTATAATTTATAAAATTAAATATTAGAAGAATTTTTCTATGATCACTGGGTGGAAGCAACAGAGAGGCAATTTTAAAAGAAATTTTTAACGGAAACTTAGGGGAAAAAAGGGAAAATTGCCATGTAGCGTGTTTTCCAATCAGAATGAACTGAGCACCCCTCCACAGGGAGGGCTCTAAGGAGGACATGGCGCTAAAGGAACTCAGGATAAAGTACACCGTAACTTTCATTTGAAACCTGGCTTTGCTGATATAAATCTATCCTGGATTCTAACATTCACAGAATTTACAGGAAATTTGTAACACTGCAGGAAATTCTGACCATGAAACTAAATGAGAAAAATTAATTTCTAAATGAGCTAAATTCACACTTGCAACAAATACCAGAAGTACCAAGAATGGTCAAATGCAAGTCAGTAAGAGAATTAATGAAGTTAAGTTATTCACCGAGTGCCAGACTAGAACTGAGACTTAGCCGACTGCACCGAGTGGAATTTTGAATAGAATTCTAGAATATAGAGGGGGTGCTTT
>NW_006778983.1:448366-465302 GCF_000442215.2 Lipotes vexillifer | reverse complement strand
ACGCGGGCCTCTCACTGTTGTGGCCTCTCCCGTTGCAGAGCACAGGCTCCGGACGCGCAGGCTCAGCGGCCATGGCTCACGGGCCGAGCCGCTCCGCGGCATGTGGGATCTTCCCGGACCAGGGCACGAACCCGTGCCCCCTGCATCGGCAGGCGGACTCTCAACCACTGCACCACCAGGGAAGCCCTAGAGGGGGTGCTTTGAGAATTAAAGGGCAGGAAGGAACTTTCTGGAATCCACCTTGCCAACTTTTTCTCATGCTTGCAGGGCTGCCTGCTGAGTTAGATGAAGAAAGGGACTTAGTTCTATAACTTTGTCCATAACTTTATTGGTGACACCCTTCTCCTAAACTGAAGTTTATTGTCTTCATGTTAAGAGAAATGTGATAATGCTACTTTTGAAATATTTCTAATGTAAAACACTGTTTAATTAGGCATAGCGTAGCCTTGGAAAAATGTAATAAGGAGGAAACTGATATTGATTCATTTATTATCACTTCAACTGTTGATTCCAATGTGTTGAAACGGAAGCAGTCTTCCAGCTGCAATGTCTAATGAATTCCAAGATCAAATAAGATCTTGCTAATTTCTAAGTCAATGAGGACAAGTTCATAAACAGAGTTATGTTCATAATTATGTGTTTCAAAGCATCTTGAAGCAAAATACGATCCCAATTTGTGACTCTAATGCTATATATTTAGCCTTTCTTCCTTCCAAATATATCAAGGAAACACATTTTGTGTGCTGCATGCTATTAATAATATAAAACTCAGGCAACACGATCCTTCAGCAAATTAAAAGACTTGTTACAAATCACTGAAAGCAGAAAACTCAGCCTATCATTACCTAGGTAAAAGGGTAGTAGAAAAATCGGTTTAGAGGAGGAAGAATGTGACGTCTAATAAAGGAAATGGGATTAAAAGCCAACGGGCACTTATTTTCCTTCATCCATGCTTCTTATGTATAGACAGGAAAACGAGCTCCTAGGGAACCTGAGGCACCCCCATCTCTGCTGCTCCCTTTCCTACATTTTCTTTTGGTTGTCCCTGTAAGAATGGGAGAACACTGACCCCCATCCAAGAAGCTCAGTTGTTTTCTTCTGTCCCTAAGCAAAAACTCACCAACAATCTGGGATGGTTTAACACCCCATTTTAGTATTATTCAGTTATTTATCAGAAATGCTAATGAACAATTCGGTTTGGCACTTTAGACCAACACAATCTGGTAGTGTTATTTGGGTATTATTCAAATTTGCTAATGACTGATGCTCTGGCTTTTATATGCCAGAGCCCAACTCTTGAAGTAGTGGGGGGCAGGGCTGAAAAGCAGGTGACTAGCTCACCATAGGGGAAACTTGTCAGTTTATCAGGTTGAGGTTTAAACTGGAGGCTGTCTAGGCACCACCTACTCAACACAGGATTAGATGGAACCAGGCGAACTCGGGCCACCTCCATTCACACCACCATCGTGATGGTGGGCCAGCAGTTACCAGGTGTTCATTGTGCGGGGCTTTGTGTTAAATGCACGGTTACCAGGTAAGGTAAACAGACACCGTGATTGACCTTCCTAGGTTTTATAACCTAAAAGGCTAGGAGCGGCAAAGATAAACATATTAATGATTAAACACAGATATATCATGTCACTCTAGTTTGTGTTCAGCAGACAGAGGTGCAAGGGAGACACTTTTAACATTCATTGAGCCCCTGAAGACGGTCTCTACCTCTGATTTATTTTTGTAAAGGAAAAAGACAACAAGAAAGCATATTTATCCCCTCCCTCTGCTTTCTAGATGAAAAATTGGGATTTTATCAATTGTATATGGTTAATTCCAGGGAACGTAGGTTCTTTTTTTTTTTTTTTTAATTTTACTTACTATTTTGGCTGCGTTGAGTCTTCATTTCTGCCCGCGGGCTTTCTCTAGTTGCGGTGAGCATGGGCTACTCTTCGTTGTGGTGCGCGGGCTTCTCATTGTGGTGGCTTCTCTTGTTGTGCAGCCCCGGGCTCTAGGCGCGTGGGCTTCAGTAGCTGTGGCTTGCGGGCTCTGGAGCGCAGGCTCAGTAGTTGTGGCTCACGGGCTCAGTTGCCCGTGGCATGTGGGATCTTTCCAGACCAGGGATTGAACCCGTGTCCCCTGCATTGGCAGGTGGATTCTTAACCACTGCACCACCAGGGAAGTCTGGAAAGTAGGTTCTGAGTTCACAGCTCTATCTAGATAAAGCCAGAAGTCAAGGACTATCTAAGTTGATATAAGGGTGAAGCTGTTTTATCATTAGTTTGCTTTAAAGGCTGCTTCGTCCTTATCTTTTTACTTTCTCAGAGCAGCACCCCCTGGCGCTCCACTCTACCCCGTGCTGTTATTTTTCTGTCTGAGATGAAACCTTTGTGGGAACGTGGAGCTTGCAGACATTATACCTCAATGGTACTTTTGTGCTCTGGGCATTTGTTGTCAGGAAATTATTCTGAATTATTTGGGGAAATTATAGCTCTGGAAGGGTCAGCTGATCCTAGACACTCCCCACCTTGATGGGGGTGGGGCTGGAGGGCTCAGGGTTCTCAGACCTAGAGGAACCAGCAGGAGGTTAATCCCTTCCACAAACATTATATCCTCTCCTGACCCACGTTTGCATTGGAATCAAGGGTAAGAAGTTTCTTCTGAAGCTTTCCTTTCCTTCTTTATTTGTGTATCTCAGAATGTAGACTAACCTCGGCTTTGGGATGAGGGGCTCCAGTGTGGCCAGCGGGGAAGATGCTCAGTGATTCTAGCAGTTTCAGTGTCAGCTCTTCCCATCCAATATGGGACTGTCAGTTATGTGTGGGTAGAGCCTGAGGTTTGAGATGCATAATTTTTCCCTCTTTTTTTTTTTTCTTAAGATTTTGGCTTAAATATAATTGGTATCTGGCCTAAATAATATTAAATTATATTAATGAAAATATTAAGTAAATAAATGATAAGTAACTTGTAGAGATAATTTCTTCATATCAGGTATTTTTGTGTGTTTGGTTCAACCCCTCCCTCCCCAATAAGCTCTAATAAGGTTAAAAAAAAAAAAAGAGCAAAGACCTACAGTGAGCAAACTTGTGCCAGTGGAGAGAAGGAAGGGGAGAGGGGCAGCATGGGGTAGGGGAATAAGAAGTACAAACTATTGGGTATAAAATAAACTGCAAGGATATATTATACAACATGGGGAATAGAGCCAATATTTTATAATAACTGCATACAAATGGGACATAACTTTTAATAAGTGTGAATCACTATATTGTACACCTGTAACCTGTATAATATTGTACAGCAATCATACTTCAATAAAAGAAAAAAAGAGTTCTGTAGTTTTTGTGTGGTTTTGTGTGTGTGTGTGTGTGTGTGTGTGTGTGTGTGTGTGTGTTTTATTTTTCCTCCCCCTCTCCCCTTTTTTTGTCATTCCTTTCCCCCAAGGAGATGGAAGAAGAGAGAAAGAAATAAAGATTAAGATGTAAGCTGGCTAGATAAGCCTGTGACCGGTTTTATTACCAGCTCAGAATGAGGAAACAAGGATGAAAAGGCAGCCCTGCTTTATTGGAGCCAGAGCAAGGCTGGTGGGAGAACAGGCGTGATTGTGTGCCACTCCAAGAAAGGGTGTTTCATTAATTACACATTAACTGTGAGCACTGTGTAGAAGGTAGTAGACAAAAAATGCAGATGTTTCTGCAGCCCAGTAGAGTGAGAAACGCTCTGGAGCCCGTCAAAAGGACATTTTGAATCAGAGGGTCTTCATGGGAGCAAAAGAAAGAGTTTTGTGGTTGAGTGCTATGGTGTGACCTTTTAATCATTAAACGCTTTTATGGAGGTAAAATGAACATCCATTGTCACGGCCACACCAGTGAGGCCATCCAACCTGGTGAAACGGGAGGTCTTTGCTCTGGGGGAGGGCACTGAAGAAGGGGACAGGCCGGCAACCATGTGGCATTCATTTAGGAGGTAACAGCAGTTGTATATCACGAAGAAAGAAAAGACATCTCAGGTTAGTTTGCTCAAATTGTTTTCCAAGGCAACACCCTCTGACAAGTCCAACATGCCCAGCACAATGGACATTAGTATTTTACAGATGGCCAGTTCCCCTCTTTTGTTTCCACACAGTGTTTTACTGGCTCAGTTTAATTTTTATTGTTAAGTGAAGGTTACTTAGGAAAGTTGATTGGAAAAGACATTTTTTTTCTCAATCACTTTCTACAGCTGTGGTAGAGCCATTAGTGTTGCCAGAAGGACGGAATTGCCTTTCCCCCTCTCCTGCAGTTAGCTTAACCATCCAGTCTGTGCCAGGAGGTGAGATTTATGGAAGACATTGTGTTTAACTCCACTCTTAGAAAGGAACCTGCATTTTGGCTGACCTCATAATTATAGGCTCTCAACCTCTTTTTTTTGCTTTTTTACACTGAACATTTCCCAAGACTTAGCTCCACTATTTTTTTCTCCCACTGTTTTCTATTAAGAGAAACACTAGATCTCCTAATAGAGTTTTTTTATTTCTCATCTTCCTCCACTGAAACTCTGCCCCCACTAAACACCAGCTCCCTGCTGACACTGACTCCCCATTCTGCCCTCCCCTCGGCCTCTGGCAGCCATCATCCCACTTTCTGTCTCCACAAATTTGATTACCCTAGGTACCTTATATAAGTGAAATCATACAACATTTGTCCCTTGTCACTGGCTCATTTTACTTAGTACACTATCCCTAAGGTTCACTCATGTTGTAGCACATGTCCAATTTCCTTTCTTTTTAAGGCTGAAAACTATTTCATTGTATGTATATACCACATGTTGTTTATCCATTTATCCTTTGTTGGACACTTGGGTTTCTGCTACGTTTTGGCTGCTGTGAATAGTGTTGCTATGAACATAGGTATACAAATATCTCTTCAAATCTCTGCTTTCAATTCTTTTGGGTATATATCCAGAAGAGAATTATAATTATAAATATTATATTATATATATATTATATAATTATAATTATATAATATTCTATGTTTAATTTTTGGAGGAACCACAATACTGTTTTCCACAGTGGCCGCACCATTTTACATTGCCACCAGTAATGCCCAAGTGTTCCAAACTCTTCATATCCTTGCCAACACAAGTTATTTTCTGTTTTGTTTGTTTGCTTGCCTGTTTCTTGATGAAAGTCATCCTAATGGGTGTGAAGTGGTGTTTCAATTTTGATTTTAATATGCGTTTCCCTAATGATTAGTCATGTTAAATATGTGACTATTTGGAGTAATGTACTCACGTTTAAAGAAAGTATCAACACTTTCTGGCTGTCCTACTAAGTAGAATAAACTATTCTTTCATTGTAATAAATTGATGTATTTAAAATTATATGAAGAAAGACACTGCAACTACTAAAATGGTTAGCATGCTAAAGGATAGATTAACTCATTAGGAAAATTAATTTCACAAATGACATAGTTTGCACACATCTATGTATTGAATTTTAAAAACTAATAAAGATTATATTTCTTTATTAATCTATATTTTATATAAAATCTAACATTAGATTTTGTATAAAATCTAATTAATTAAGGTTTATTAAAATATACCTTAAATTAATTCTCTGCATGTGTGTTTTTTAAATGCTAGTGATGATGCTATTAGAATCCTTTGGGGCCCAGAGACTCACGTCAACACAGCTGAAGTTCTATGAAAAAGTCATATTAAACAATGCAGATAAAGAATTGTTTACATGTGCTACCAAAATTCATGAGATGGTCATCAACCTCATACTGCTATTATATGATCCCAAATCACATTTCTGCATTAGGACTCTTAGATTGGGAATATGTCAAGAAAACTTATGAAAATAAATCGTGATTCCTATAAAATTAGAGCAGAGTTACCACTGATTTACAGAGAAAGTTGGTGTGAATTAGTACAAGGAGTTCCTTCCCCCTGGTACTTTATTTCCATCTTTTGGAAAATCATCACGATATAAAGTTTGTTATAAAGGACATTTTAAATTGGGAGATTGGGATTGACACATATACACTATTGATACTATGTATAAAATAGATAACTAATGAGAACATACTGTATAGCACAGGGAACTCTACTTATTGCAATGTGGTGACCTAAATTGGAAGGAAATCCAAAAAAGAGGGGATATATGTATATGTATAGCTGATTCATTTTGCTGTAAGGTAGAAACTAACACAACATTGTAAAGAAGCTCAATTCCGATAAAAATTGATTTAAAAAGAGATGGAACCTATATGGTCTGCCTTGTACACCAGAAAGGCAACTCTACTAACACAATATTGTAAATCAACTATACTTCAATTAAAAGAAAAGAAAGGCAAAAGAAAAATAAAAGGACACTTTAGATAGAAAATTACAACAACAAATATACAAATGGGTATTACTACAATATAATCAGGGTCCTCTTTAATGCGCAACCCTGTGCAGTGTACAACCTGTGCAGCTGTATCAAGATAACTTTATTTTTTGGGCTTTTACAGGGCAAAACTCTTGGAGTCATCCATGACTTCTTTGTTTTATTCATGTTCTAAATGTAATCTATCTTCAGTTTGTGTTGGTTGTTACTTCAAAAACTACTGGTCACCTAGATCAGGAATATGCAAATTATAGCCAAGACAACGGGAGAGACAAATCTGGCCACGCCCATTTGTTTACATATTGCTAGCTGCTTTCTCACTACAGTCAGACTTGAATAGTTGCCACAGAGACCATATGGTCTGCAGAGCCAAAAATATTTACTAGCTGGCTCTTTAAGGAAAAGATTTGCTGACCCCTGACCTAGGTCCTTGCAATGTCCTCCTCATAAATTTGTCGTCTTGCTTCCGCCCCTGCTACTTATAATCTCTTCACAGAGCAGCTGGCGTCATCCTCGGCCCAAGCTTTCCAGTGACTTCCCTTCTCACTCAGGGCAAAGAGCGAGGCCCCTGCTCAGCCTGTAAGGCCCTACCTGATCTTCACCAGCACCCCACCCTCCACTGCCTACCTGAGTTCTCCCACCATCTCCGCTACTCTCCCTCTTGCTAACTCTGCTTCTGATGTCAGTTCTTAGAAACGTGTCACACATGCTTCCTCTTCACTCGCTGTTTCATCTGCCCAGGAACACGCTTCTCCCAGGCCTGTTCCAAAGTCACCTTTGCACAGAGGCCTTCCCTGCCCACCTTTCATAAAGTCGTCCCCCACCTCCATCCTCTCCATCCCTCATTTCCGCTTAACTTTTCCCCCCTGTATCAATACTTATCACCAACTGACTGATTTTATATTAATCTCTTGGTTTATTCTCTGTGCCCTGCTACTAGAAGTAAGAGGTGAGTAAATGGATGCCATCTCTATGTTTGTTTTTTTCTTGCCATTTTTTCAAATTAACAGTTTGGTCTAGTCTTCTGCTTGAATTCCTCTCACCTCGTCTTACCGGCAGGCCTGGCTTTTCCTCCTTCACAGTTTTGTTATTTTCTTGTCTAGGGAAGATGCCATATGAGCATAGCGTCTTTTCCAGGTGCTGCCTCATTTTCCCAAGTCATATGGCTCTGGTGCCTTTGAGACGGAAGGAGACAGAGACAGAGAAAGACAGCCTTGGCTGTTACTTTGCCTGGTCTCACCTTCGTCTTCCCAACCACTGTCTCTCCTTCCCATTCCCAAGAAGGGATGTAGACAAGGCAAAATGTTTTGGCCCCCGTTAATAGCATCCACATGACAGGGACAGTTCCGTTATTTTGCTCTTTTTGACTAATTTCTACTTATTGCCCAAACAGTCAATAACATTAACCCTCTGCTCTCCCAGCACAAAATCACCAAAATGTTAAACTTCAGTGTTATTTTAAATTTTTTCTTTTTTTTTCCTCGAGTGGATATCAAGGTGGTCGAGTAGAGGATTCTATACGTGTATTAATAATTTCTAAACCTTCTCCATTGGTAGCCTACTTCCTCTTTCCTTTTCTTTCTGTGGCTGCAGATTATTAGTAGGATTTTTCTAGATTAAAAAAAAAAAAATCAGAGTTCTTTACCGTAATCCTCTGAGAGGTATAATTTGTTGCTACATGAAATTGTAACAAGCCTAGCAGGGTAGATTTTTGGAAACTTCTATTTCACTATTTTGATGTCTACCAAGACCAACTTTAGTTTGATTTCTGATGGTGTCTTTTTCTATGGCTTTTTTTTTTTCTATTTTTTTTTGTTGTTGTTCATATCATTAAGTTTTGTGAGAGGAGATACTTAAGACCTGGTTTACTTGGCCTTCCTAAACCCAGTCTAGGGGGTCTTTTTGAACTGAATATTTACAATATGTTTACTTCAATTTTACTTTTACATGTCATTTTCATGCATTTGCACATAAATCTGCTTCATTATCAGCTCTGGAGGGCAAGAATTCTTACCTTATGCACCTTTATGACCCTTGGGTTGCCCAGCATATTGCTTTGGACATGGTGCCCAGTACAGAATGTTTGAGCAAATGAATGGTTCAAACATTCATGTTTCTGATATACTTAAAATACACCTGTGATAGGATAAGATATTGTGACTTACCATGTGTTTTGTTCAACAAAAAAGAAGAGCGTTGGGCTTCCCTGGTGGGGCAGTGGTTGAGAGTCCGCCTGCCAATGCAGGGGACACGGGTTCGTGCCGCGGTCCGGGAAGATCCCACGTGCCGCAGAGCGGCTCGGCCCGTGAGCCATGGCCGCTGAGCCTGCGCGTCCGGAGCCTGTGCTCCGCAACGGGAGAGGCCACAGCAGTGAGAGGCCCGCGTACCGCAAACAAACAAAAAAAAAACAAAAAAAAAGAAAAGAAGAGCGTTATCCACACTTTGTTACACATTTTCCTAACACAGCTTAAATATAACTTTGAAATGTGTCAGAAAATAAAGTGAAAACTAGACTTCAGCTCTTCAGGCTGGGTACTCTTTCCAGCAAAACATTCTGCAGCTCTTCTGCTAGGGTAAAAAATCAACTACCAGCAAGATTTTCTACCATTTTGATTCCCCCCAAATCTAAATAGTATTCACCAGAACTGTGAGAATAGATCATTCTGCTTATCTATTTATATGAAAAATAGAGAAGATACTAAGCGTATTTATGGAGAGGTGTTCTATTGGTCCATGAGTTTGTACATGTTGCAAGTCAAGGAAAATTTTGTGTGCCTAATGATATTTGGTAACTGTTATAAGGTTGTTGTATAAGATGTGAGATGTATGGCCACATGACACACATTTTTACATGCGGAAGTTAATATGAACAATTTTGAAAGAATATCGTTGCCCTAATTTGTGCTGCCATAGCATCCTTCATCTGTGCCGACACAGGACTAGTAAAGCCAAAAGCTCGGGGGAATCTGTGTATTTTGTGGATTTCCAAATCCTGAGACTGAGCGAAAGCAGAGCTGTGATTTGACTGAGCCAAGAGGCAAGAGACTAAATGTAAGTAAGCAGAGTGGATGCGAGAATCACGTCCCAGGGCAGTCAGAGCAGTCAGACGTCAGGACCGGCGGGCTCAGGAAGAAAGGCACCCAGAGGAACCCGGGCAATGTGTCAGGATAAAGTGGAGTGAAGTGTGCTACACCAGGGAACCCCTGCACCAGGAAAGGGCATTTGTCCAGGTCATAAAGGGCGGAAAACTGAATGTTAGTTCACCAGTTGACATTCTAAAATCAGAATACTTCCAGTAGAATGCCTGCAAATGGCCACTCAAAGTCTAAGTCCTCATGAAGGTCATGAGACTGGAAATGGTGGGCCCCTTTCCCCGCTCACCTGCTCCGCTCCTCTGCTTCCCGGCTGCTCTGTGAACATGGCAGCACCTCCCACGGCGGGGCTATCCCACCGTTTCAATGAAGTCTTCACTGCACACTGCCCCCAGCCCCGTGACACCCCTGATCTCTCTCAGTTGGATATACATTTTCTCTTTTCCAAAGCACTTTTCACTTTGGGTGGTACAGCTGCAGAGAAAACAATCTGCAGATTTGAAACGGGTTTTGTGTCAAAGTTGGAGCCTTTATAGGAAAAGAATGGCACCTTGGTATCTGGAACAGGGACATTTAAGCCTGAGTTTCTGCTCAGATAGGACAGTTGTTGCCAGTGACAGGGATTGCCGAGAAAGACACTCAGGGAAACATGACTGGGGTGCAGTCTGCTCAGAGGACCCAACAAGGCTGGCCAAGCTGCCACCATCTAGGATTCACACTGTCCATGTGCTAAATCACCCAAGGCTTTACTGAGCATTTCCCTTCTCTTTGTGACATTCCCTTTCCTTGTGACAAGCCTGAGAATAGTAAACCCCCAGATCCCCCAGTAACTTCAAAGCTGTATCCCCTTGCCTGGTTGCTAAGCAATGACCTCCATACCTTACAGGTGTCTTGCAAAATAATGCTGATCTCCTAAAAACCTGCATGTGCCACCACTTGTCTTCAGACCCATGGCCAGGACCAGGTCTCAGTCCTGAGCAGGGGAGTTCAGTCCTTACTCAGAAAGAACATAGCTTACATAGCTTACATATCAAAGGAATTGCAGGATTTTCCTACTGGTACCTGTAAAAACTGGGGGACTATAAGTGAGAGAGGATCTCGAGGGTCTTGGACCAAGAAAAGTAGAGTGGGGGAACACTATATAAGGCTAGAAGGTGAGAATTTATTAACATGAAGTCATTAGCCCATGACTCAAGGTTCATTGTTTTTAAAAGACATGAAGTTGATCCTAACAATTTGTTGGCTAGATCCTTGAAGTTTAGACAAGGTAATAGTGTGTTATAAATTAAGTGGAAATGGTCACACTTTGTTTTCATAGAAATGAAGAGGAGATAAGAAGGCTGAAAGAGATAGGTATGCCACAATGGATTTATTATGTTTGACCTGAGAATTCATCACTTGACCTTGTTCCCTAGGAGTGCCCCGAATATATTCCCTTTACTAAGGCAATAAGGAATGTACTGGTCAAAGAGACACTGGCAACTTTTAGAAGCTCATTGGTGCCTCTTGTCTGTAGGACATGGTTGATAGCAAGAGATCCTACCACGGGGGATTGTTATTATTAACAATGGGGATGACAGATATTAGAATGCCAGAAGCCATTAGCGACACTTAATCATCCGAGGAAAGGTCAATAGAATTATCGTAATAGGCAGCAAGACTGGAGTGAAAATCAGATATTCTTACACAAAGGGAGGTGTGGACAGGAATAATAGATCATGGTGTTCCTAGGAGTAAAACAGATAGAATGCTGACTATGGTGTTGCTTGACTTGGAAAAATGAGATAGAGACAGAGATAGACAGAGACAGAGGATCCAAGGAGATGTCAGACATTGAATGGAAAACGGAGATCCCTCACCAGTCTTCCAGAAATGAGCCAGTTCTCAGATCTCTATCTTAGCAATTTGAAAGCAGTTTGGGTCCCTTTAAGAAGGGCCTTGCAATGTTATTCCAAGTGTATATGATAAATGTTGCCTTAGTATTTTGTCAGAGTAACCGGGTATTGGGCAAAAAGGTAATATCCACACTTTCAAAGATTTCAGATTAGACATCTGAGCTAACGTGAATTCAAGAAGACCTGAAGTGTTATACTGGCCCCCAGTCAGTGATGAAGGCCCGGGGTTTGAACCAAGTTTACTTCACAGTAAGTGCAATGTGACTACTAACTGATGGGAGTAGGGTGCTACTGTAACAAATACAAATACCTAAAAATGTGTAAGTTGCACTGTAATTGGACAATGGGTAGAGCCTGGAATAATTTTGAGAAGCATCATAGAAAAAACTTAGGCTGCTCTGAAGAAACGGTGGGTAAAAATATAGACATTTAAGGTACTTCTAGTGGGGGATCAGAAGGAAACACAAAACATATTCTTGGAAACTGGAGGAAAGGTGACCCTTGTTATAAAGTGACAGAAAACATAGCTGAATTGTGACCTACAGTTGTATGGAAAGCAGAATTTGTACATGACGAGCTTGTATTTTTAGCTGAGGGCCTTTCCAAGCCAAAATGTTGAAGGTATAGCCTTGTTTCTCCTTGCTGCTTATAGTACAGTGCAAGAGGAAAGAGATAAGTTGAGGAAAGACCGCTCAAACAAAAAGAAACAAGGACTTGGTGATATGGGAAATTCTATTCTGATTACAAAAGATGCTAAAATTAGGAGAGTCACTCTTAAGAAAGCATGCTTTGAAGAGAAAGCTAAAGGTGGTGTTGGAAACTCATTAGCTGGTACTTTGAAAGGATGAGAAGGTCAAGTATTCCCTCACACACAGGGTCCTTTGAAGAAATAAAGAATTTGACTCATGGATCCACTGAACCATCTCAGCAGAAGCCAGAAATGGAGTTGGAATTATCCAGGAAGACCTGTGAAGGACCCTCTGTCTAATGGTGTGAATCCAAGTGACATACGTGGAAGCACCAAAAGGTTTTTGAGAATGTTATGTCAGCAGAAACATTGCCAGCTTGGACACATGAAGGAAAAATGAAGGAAGAATGACTCTGAGGGCAGACCCATGGGCCCAGGGGGTAGATTCTCAGGTACAAAGGCTGCATCCGTGGGCAAAGAAGATGATACTCAGGCCATGAAACTTTAAGGAATTTGCCCTTATTCCTATCATTTTCTCCTGTTTAGAACGGGAATATCTATAAATATTATTCTGTGGTGGTCCCATAATTGTATTGTGGAAGCAGATTACTTGTTTTCCAGT
Organism: Lipotes vexillifer; assembly: GCF_000442215.2. Lineage (NCBI taxonomy): Eukaryota > Metazoa > Chordata > Mammalia > Artiodactyla > Lipotidae > Lipotes > Lipotes vexillifer. Next base: position 452,644 of record NW_006778983.1, on the reverse strand, counting down.
TTCACAGGTCCACAGATGGAAAGAAATGTTACCCCGGCATGGATCATACCCAGCCTCTTACCTATATCAAATTTAGATGATTAGATTTGGGACTTTTGGGGTGATGATGTTTAGATGAGATTTTTGGCTTGAGTGGATGCTGTAATGGGTTGAGATTTGATGGATTTGGGGATGGCATAAATGTATTTTTCATGAGGTAGGGATATGAATCTTTAGGGGCCAGAGGGCAGAGGCTGAATAGTGGGCACCCAAAGATGATTATCAGGTCCAAATCCCTGGAATCTGTAAATGTTATAAGGAAAAGAGTTCTTTGCAGTTGTGATTAAGTTAAGGATCTTGACATGGGGAGATTATCCTGGATTACTGGGGTAGACCCTAAATCCAATCAAAGAGTACATAGAAAAGAAAGGCAGAGGGAGATTACACTCAGAAAAGGATGAGATAATGTGATCACAGAGACAGGGACTGGAATGATACAGACACAGGACAGGGTGGCGGTCCTCATCGAAAATTGGATAGATTATAGCAAATGACAGAGGATTACTTTGGGTAATGAGGGAAGAATTCTTCATTCTTTTTTCTTTTTTAATGCTTCATTCTTGATGGCACCAACTGCAGCTACCATTACAGATGTAATTTTTTTACAGCTATAGGTCAACACAGCTTATGATCTGCTGAATGTATTATTTTTATTCTATCTGTAGGGAAAATCAAAAGAAGTTGGCTCTTTCCTGCCAATGACAGCAGCATATATTCACTCTCCTTCCCCAGGGCTATGTTAATTCTTCTGCTTGCTATCATGAGAGAGTCTTCAGGGAACTTAGTCCTTCACAGGCCATGTAATGTCACAGTCCACATGATGCTGGTCCATTATATCGATGACATACTGCAAACTGGACATGTAAAGAAGGAAGTGGCTAATGCCTTTGAAGTGTCAGTAACGTGTCACAGGATAAAAGATAAATCCAATGGAGATTCAGGAAACTGACACGTGATGTAATAGTTAGTGGTCCAATGGAAGCAACCTAAGTGTCCATCAACAGATGAATGGATAAAGAAGATGTGGCACATATATACAATGGAATATTACCCAGCCATAAAAAGAAATGAAATTGAGTTATTTGTAGTGAGGTGGACAGACCTAGAGTCTGTCATACAGAGTGAAGTTAGTCAGAAAGAGAAAAACAAATGCCGTATGCTAACCCATATATATGGAATCTAAAAAAAAAAAAAAAAATGGTCATGAAGAACCTAGGGGCAAGATGGGAATAAAGATGCAGACCTACTAGAGAATGGACTTAGGGACATGGGGAGGGAGAAGGGTAAGCTGGGACGAAGTGAGAGAGTGCCATGGACATACATACACTACCAAACGTAAAATAGAAAACTAGTGGGAAGCAGCCGCATAGCACAGGGAGATCAGCTCAGTGCTTTGTGACCAGCTAGAAGGGTGGGATAGGGAGTATGGGAGGGAGGGAGACGCAAGAGGGAAGAGATATGGGGATATATGTATATGTATAACTGATTCACTTTGTTATAAAGCAGAAAACTAACACACTATTGTAAAGCAATTATACTCCAATAAAAACGTTAAAAATATATATATTTATTTGTATATTTATATATATAAATATATAAATAAATATATTTATATATATAAATATATAAAAATATATTTATTTATAAATATATTTATTTTATACATTTATATATCTTAGACATGTTGGGACGAGTCCTCTAAGATAAAGGATTAGCTGTTGTACCTCATGTTTCCTACCACCAAGAAAGAGGTATTGTACTTGATGTACACCTTTAAATTTTAGAGGCAGCAAATCTCATCTTGAGAATAGTTAGTTCATGTTAAATTTCCTTATATTAAAATTGCTTCTTGCAAAAAATAAAAAAGATCTGACAATACCTAGCTGTGGAGAAGACATAAGATATAAATTGCTTATACACTGATGAGAGTATAAGTCAATAGGCAACTTGGAAAGCTGTTCACCATTATTCTGTAAAGTTGAAATTCACATATCCTTTGACTTGGCATTTCCTCTCCTAGTCAGGTGTCATGCACACCTGGAAATGTGGAAAACACCTTTAGCACTATTCATAAAAGCAAAGCAAATAAATTATATAAATTAATTGTGAAATATTTATACCATGTAAATTATATAAGTCAAATGAATGAATTACAGCATTGTGGCACTATGGTTAAATCTTAGCAAGATAATGTTCAGTGAAAAAGCAGGTTTCCAGAGATGACATATAGTGTTATAAAGTTTAAAAAAAGAAGCAATATATTTGTTAGGAATACCTACAGATGTGATAAGATTATTAAAATCACCCAACCAGATTCAGAAGAGTATTTGACATGGTTTGAGGGAGGCAGGAAGATAGAATGGAGGACTACATTTAAATTATTTTGAGCAAGTATTAGGTCTCTAAATTTAACTTACAACATTTAGGAAAGAAGACAGATGAAAGTAATATATTCCACAGAGGAAATACTACCCAAGTTTGTTGACGATAATTTTTCTCTTCTTTGCCTCTGAAAGATGAGGAAAAACATTTATGCATTTATCTCCTGAACTTTAATTTAAATAATTATTCCTAAAAAATTTTTTTAAAAATCCTACTGGGACAAATTTTCTTTTCAGTTTATGTCTCCACAAAATTACTATTCCATCCTTGATGCCACAGACTTTCTTGTGAGTACTTTTATTCTTTCTCTTCATGTATTATTCAAAGTTGGGATATAGATAACTCTCCAATAAGTAGATTGTGGAGAATCAATTCGCCATAAAAACAGAAAGATTTTGTTTTCCCCATACCAAATAAAAGATTTGAAGAACTGCATATAATTTTAAAAGAACAAAAACCAAACATACAAAATAAAACAAACAACAAAAGCACTCCATCAAAACATGCTTTTTGAAACAACAGTCTTTGACCATATTCACTTTAAAGAAGTAGGAATATCAACGTAGATTAAAAAATAGTCTGTTACATTTGGGTCATGTTTATAACATTCATGAAGCCTTTGAGAGTTTGGCTTCTGTTTGCAGCAAGACTGTGTGTCAAGTATAGTGTTCCTCGTAGACCTGTAGGAATGCCAACAAAAGGATGAAATCCCTTCACTTGTACTTTATTCTCTTGTCACAGTTAAAGCAATATTTATTTTCCTCCTCCCTGCTTCTTCCAGGCCTATAGTAAATCAAAAAAGTAAACTCTCAGGTTCATTGTGTAAGGGGCTTACTTCTAGGTCTCTACAGTTGCCACAGTAACTAATTAGAAATTTGCATCTCTAAGAGAATTATTTAATGCTGATGTGTAAGCCCTTTTATTCTTTGGAGCTTGGCCTTTCGCTAGGAAGCTCCTGGTAGATGTTGGGCCCCGAGGTCATACTGTACAAGCTCTGAATGTAGGTGGCCCTGGTTTTCTCTTTTTATCTGGATGATTCATACCCAGTGAAGAAAATGTCTTGCCAGGTCGTTAGTGAGTGGTGGGCATCTGAAAGGCGCCACTTGATTCATTTAGGTGCCATTTGTTTTAACCTGTAACTTCTCCCCTATTTGCTCATTAGCTAACTCTTGTGTAATTGAGTCATGCGTGTTAAACTAGTACAGCTGAGTTATGCCAACCAAGCCACCAACAGGAGCCCCTCATTGGACTTGTCGTGAAGCCTAAGAAGACAAAGCTGCTAAAATGCAGAACCTGGACAATGCGTCAGAGAAATGCAAAGATGAACAATTATCCCTGAAGAGCTGTTTGTTTTCTTAGATTTAAGCCTGATGTTCCCCCAGTGAAGAAAAGAGAGAGAAGCCCTCCTGTGGTGCAAAGACAGAGACAAAAGAGAAGGGGCTGGGGACTCAGGCCAACTTGTCCTGAATCTGAGAAGGTGCTGACTGCATTTCAAGCTGCCATCCTGTGCTGCCAGCACATGTGGGAGATAGGATGGGGGCAAAAAGGTGGAAAAATGGGTTCAGTCCTTCCCAATCCCCAGCCATCTACTTCTTCCAAAGTGGAGGAGCCCCTGAGTTTACTGCAGCCAAAGGACAAAACAAATATATGTCCCAAGTTGATAACCAAGCCTGCAATCAAGATTCAGCATATTTGGGCTTCCCTGGTGGCGCAGTGGTTGGGAGTCTGCCTGCGGGTGCAGGGGACGTGGCTTTGTGCCCCGGTCCGGGAAGATCCCGCATGCCGTGGAGCAGCTGGGCCCGTGAGCCATGGCCGCTGAGCCTGCGCATCCAGAGCCTGTGCTCTGCAACGGGAGAG
>NW_006778983.1:424171-448226 GCF_000442215.2 Lipotes vexillifer | reverse complement strand
AAAAAAAAAAAAAAAAAAAAAAAAAAAAAAGATTCAGCATATTTATGTTCAATGCAGCATTATTTGCAATAGGCAAAACGTGGAAGGAACCCAAGTTTCCATTGATGGATGAATGGATAAACAAAATGTGGTATATACATACAATGAATCTTATCCAGCCTTAGAAAGGAAGGAAATTCTGACACATACTGCAACATGGATGAACCTGGAGGATATTACGCTAAGAAAAATAAGCCAATCAGAAAAGGACAAATACTACATGATTCCACTTATATGAGGTACCTAAATGAAATAGACTGAATGTTTGTGTCCCTCCAAATTCCTATGTTGAAATCTAATTCCCAATATGATGATTTTTGGAAGTAAGGCCTTTGGGAGGTGATTAGGTCATGAAGGTGGACCCCTCTTCAATGGGATTAGTACCCTTGTAAAAGAAACCCCAGAAAGACCCCTTCTACCATGTGAGGGCTCAGAGAGAAGTTGGCTATCTATGAACCAGGAAGCAGGTTCTTACCAGACATGGAATCTATCTTGATCTTGGACTTCCTAATCTCTAGAACTGTAAGAAATACATTTTTGTTGTTTACAAGCCACTCAGTCTATATTTGTTACAGCAGCCCAAAGTGACTAATACACTAGAGCAGTCAAATTCATAGAAACAGAAAGTAGAATGGTGGTTGCCTGAAGATGGGAGGGTGGGAAAAAAAGGGAAGTTGTTGGTTAATGGGCACAGAGTTTCAGTTTTGCAACATGAAAAAATTGTGGAGATTGGTTGCACAACAATGAGAATATACTTAACACTACTGAACTGTATACTTAAAAATGGTTAAGATGGTAAACTTTATATTATCTGTTTACCACGATTTTTAAAAAAGGAGGTGGTGCAATGGAAAGGTGGATAGACCTCCCTTTGAAGGGAATAAAAGAAAGATGTTCACTCTTATTTCCTCAAAGTAGAAATAGACCAGATCTTCTTAATGTAAAAGAAGGCAGAGTAGGGCCAGAAAGATAGTGGCTTCCCCAGTTGATGGATGGAGGGAACACTGTGCTGATGGAGGTGCCAACTGTGAGTCTCTGCTGTCACTGCCCTGGCCACAGCACCTGTACATCTGGGGAAATGAACATGTTAAATATAATCATGCATATGTGCTCTGGAGGCAGGAGGAATTCATCCTCTATTTAATAATTGTTTCGTAAAACTTTTTAATCAAATAAAATGTTTGTGTCGGGCTTCCCTGGTGGCGCAGTGGTTAAGATTCTGCCTACCAATGCAGGGGACACGGGTTTGAGCCCTGGTCCGGGAAGATCCCACATGCCACGGAGCAACTAAGTCGGTGCACCGCAACTACTGAGCCCATGCACCACAACTACTGAAGCCTGCACACCTAGAGCCCGTGCTCCACAACAAGAGAAGCCACCGCAATGAGAAGCCCGTTGACACAACTAGAGAAAGCCCGCGCAGGAACGAAAACCCATCGCAGCCAAAAATAAATAAATAAATACATAAATAATGTTTGTGTCTTTTTCTTTTTTTTTTTAAACTGTGAACAAAAAATACTACCGTTTGAGTGATTTTCTGCATGTCTGTTTCTAGCTTGCCTCACTTTCTCAGGCCCATGAATGCCAATTCTCCACTAAGAAATTTAAATAATCTGTAGATTTTAAATGTAAAATGATCTTACCTCAATTTTGCTGTCTACAAAGCATTGCCTGATGAGCGTAAAGACTATTAAGTCCTTAGTTCGAGTGGGTTTGTCTTGAAGTTAGGAGCTACAGGTATCTTCCTAAATTTGACTGTGAATTTTTTTTTTCAGCTGTAGGTACTAGCACAATGCCTAGCACATTGGTATTATGCTTTAAAATTCAATAAACTCTATTTTATCCACCAGAATTATATTTATTTTTAACTGAATTCTTGCCAGGAGTCTATATTTCAAATCAATTTCTGTAAAACACCCAGTAATTTTGCCATTTAATTTTTGTACTTATTTCTAGCCCACTCAAAAGTTTGACCAATAACTAACTTATTAGGGTTATTAAGAACATATTCTGGAAGCGTGTGATGATTCTGTGAAAAACACCAAGATATATCACATATGTCTATGCAATACATACTTTATTTTAAAAAAACCAGCAAAATAATTGTAAGAGCTGCTTTTCAGATGTGGCTCTCCATACTGTGCCCAGTGGAAATGCCCTAATTTCACAGCTGACCACAAGGTTTTGATTAGCATTTCTATCATGGACTAAGAAATGGAAAGCTATTCATTCTCTCAGGGATTGATCAGTTTCTCTTGGCTCAAAGGCATTTCATTAACACCTTTATGTTGAGAGCCCTCAGGTAGGGGAAGGAAGTAAATAGGTGTAACTGATGATTAGGAGTGATAGAGAAAACTTGGAATGTCACAATCAGAAACTTGTAAGTTTTTAAAATTTTTTTCTGATTTTTAAAAATAAATTTTATTTATAATATTTATATTATAATATAAAATATTTATAGTGTTTATATTTTTATTTACAATATTTTATTTGTAAGACATTAAAAATAAAAATACATTAAAAATAAAACATTTTTATTTTATAATTTATAAATTATAAAATATGTCACTACAAATAAAGTGAACAGAAAAGTCCTATAACATTTTCTAAAGATGTCATTCATTTATTCATTCATTCATTCACTCATTTGTTCTCCGTCTTCACCCTTTGGAACCTTCACATGAGACCCGTGATGCCCCCGCTCAGATTATCTTTCCCTCACATGAATATATAGAACCTTTTTCCTCTTATAGCATTTGCCACATTCTGTTTTATCTTCCTTTTCTGTACTATGTCTTATTCCTATTGTATCATCCCACAGGACTTGACACATAGCTTGCAAATAGAAGATACTCGGTATATACTTACCGGATTGTGCTTGTGTGGAGGTCTGAAATGCTTTACTGAGTGGTTGCTGTGTTTACTAGGCTAAAGTAATCACTGCTTGGCTGAAAGATTAACATATCTGTAATTATTTTTATGGACAATTACTTAAATATTTTGTTTCCAGAAAATAAGGTCATTCAAAAATTGTTCAGAAATTTAATATTCAGGAAGATTGACCAAACCATCTGGAATTCAAAGCAATAAGTGTTTAGGAAGTGAATTTGGTAAAAGAGAGTAAAGTTCCAGCTTGGGATATGTCTACTAACACAGCAAAGCACAGCAAAACAAAACAAAGCTTTGCTAAGCATGGATTTGTAAAAACAACAACAAAAAAGAAAAGTACTATCTTCTATATTGCTACAGCAAATTTCTGGTTAAAAAGAATTATCCATTTTGTCAGCGATGGTAGGAAACAGAGATTCTTAAACATTACTGGTGACAGTGTAAATGGTACAAACTTTAAGCAAGGAAATTTGATTCTATCTATCTATCAAAATTACAAGTGCATATGCCCTTGAATGCAGCACTTATATTTCTAAGCATTTATCCTACAGGTATACTCACCCACGTGCAAAATGACATATACACAAAGCTCCTTATTGCTTTGTTGTTTCTAATAGTAAAAGCTGAAAATAATCTAAAAGCTTATGAGAAGGGGATTAGTTAAATAAATTATCTTACATACATATACTGGAAGATCATGAAGCTGTTAAAAGTAATTAAATAATGACAATATTAAATATTCATATGAGTGATCTCCAAGATTTGTTAACAAATAAACAAACAAAGCACCAAGGGCAGGATAGTGAACACCCTATGCTATCATTTGTATAAAAAGAAAAAAAAGATATCTATGAATTTTTTTGAACACACAAAAAATATTTCTGAAAGAAAACACAAGAAGCTGATGCATTGGTTACCTCTGGAGAGAACTGGGTGGTTGGTAAATGGGAGAAAGAGGGAGACATTTAGTCTATTAACTTAAATCATTTATCGAGGTGAAATTCACATAACATAGAATTAACCACAGTAATGTGCACAATTCAGTGGCATCTGTAGGTTCACAAATTGTGCAGCCACTCCTTCTATCTAGCTCCAGAACATTCCCATTGCTCCAAAGTAAAACCCCTTACCCATTAAGCAGCAACTCCCCATAACCCCCTCCCTTGACCCCTGCAACCAGCCATCTTCCCTCTGTCTCTATGGATGCATCTATTCTAGATATTTCACAACAATGAATCATGAACTATGCACCCTTCCGTGTCTGGCTTCTTTCACTTAGCATAATGTTTTCAAGGATTACTTTTTTAAATTACATTTTGGAAATGTAAACTTTGTTGAGGTATTACATCTTCAAAAACTAAAAAATGGAAAATAAAACTATTTTCTTGCTGAACACCACGGAAACTAAAGTGAAGGAGACCTCTAGTCTAAATCAGAAATGGGTATTCTGAACAAGACTCATGAAGAGAGAGAAGTATACCCTTTCCCCATGCAACATCTCATAATCCTTTTCCAATCTGTGACCTTTCTATTATCATAACAATACACTGAGGGGGCATTATCTGGAGAATTCAGTTTTGCCTTAAGTGACCTTTTTCATTAACTTGCAGATATTTGTCTAGAGCAATGCACTCCTGTTACTTTATTATGAACCTCAGCAGCTACTGACTCTACGCATAAACCAAGGGTCCCAGTCTTCCTTGGTACCACTGTTAGCTCTTGGTTCTGTCACCTTATATGCAATATAGTAGATCAAGAAAATACCACTGTTACCTAGACCCCGCCTAGCAAAATATAGAGGGCTCAGATAAAGGGATTTCTGTCCTAAATAAGGATATATGGGAGTCCGGGAAAACAATGCTGAAAAATTAACTTTCATTCCAACTCCTGTCATTTAATTGAGGATTCCCGAATAATTCCTCAATTCTAATTTCGAACTTTTTACTACCTAGAAGGTTGGAGTGGGAACGCACTTTACAAATCATCCAGGCTGACCTCTTAATCACTCAGATAAGAATGTGGTTTTTTTGTTTCTGTTTTTGTTTTTTGTTGTTGTTGTTTTTTCGTTTGCGGGCCCTCTCACTGTTGTGGCCTCTCCCCTTGCGGAGCACAGGCTCCGGACACGCAGGCTCAGCGGCCATGGCTCACGGGCCCAGCCACTCCGCGGCACGTGGGATCTTCCCGCCCCAGGGCACGAACCAGTGTCCCCTGCATCGGCAGGCGGACTCTCAACCACTGCGCCACCAGGGAAGCCCAAGAATGTGTTTTAACAGTGACAATTGATTACTGAGCAGATGCTCATATGCTTCCTGTAAACAGGGAGCTTACAACCCAGACATTACTGTAGTAGATTGATATCATTCTAGCCTGGAGTAACCACCTCATGCTGGTTGGCCTGGAACTTTTCTGGTATTAGAACTGGAAGTTCCATGTCCTGGGAAACCGCTCAGTCCAGGGCAAACCTGGAGGGCTGATCACTCTGTTGCAGCCAAGAGCAACAAAGGTGGGGAAGGTATTGTGGCAGAGCTAGACTGTGAAGGATGGATTGGGCTTCCAAAGTCGGGGTGGGATCAGAAAGGAAAGGCCTTATACTCTGCACTTCCTTAACCCACACAATATCAACTCTGATCATTTCTAGTGTGTTCATGTGTATTTCCATCCTAGTTTTGGATCCCTAGTTTGGAACCATGGTTGTTAGGCAACAGCAAGCCACTGACATCTGTTAGCAGGGTCGTAGCAAGATCAAAGCCATCACCTAGGAATATTTATCTATTGATGTGTATGATTATTATGATTATTATGAGAAGCCCTCGAGTCAAGAAAACCAGTGAGGAGGCTATTGCAATGGTCCAGGTGTGAGAGAGATTGACCTGAGGTAGGATAGGGCTATGGGGATAAAGAAGATAAAGAGATTTGGGGAGAAAAACAAGTAGGAAATGCATGCTGTCCCGCTGAGGAGTAGGAGATAGAGGGAGAAACTGCAGACCACCGAAGGCAGTGATTCTCAAACTCGAGTGTATGTGAGAATCACCCAGGGAGGATTTTTTAAAAAAATACCAATGCCTGGACCTACTCCCTGAGATCATTTCATCAGTTTATGAGGGTCCAGATGTGGGTATTTTTTTTTTTAATTCCCAGGTGATTCCACTGTGCGGCAAGTGTTGGAAACCATTGCTTTTAAGGCTTTCAGGGTAGTTTATCAGGCTTTCTTTAATAGGATGTTTTCTTCTTGAAAGACTCAACTGCATAATTTACTGCAGACACCTTAATCCTGCAGGAATGTCCATGGTTTCAGAGAAGGTGAGAAGAATTCGAGCTGGTTCTAGAAGACTAGATGATTGAAAGTACAGGCTATTTGTAATGTCTGGTGTCTGAGACCCTGCCACCTTCCTCCAAAATGAGTTAATATTTGAACATAAAATAAGCAAATCATTTTACATGCACCATCTCGTTGAATGTCTCTTCTTAACCATCCCATTAGGTATGATTTTATTCCCATTTTACAAGTGATAGAACTGAGGCTTGAAGAGCATGGTGGGTGCAGGTAAGAGCCTGGATCAAATCCCCTTCACTTGGCCTCCAAACATCAGTGTCTGCTTGTTCCAGAAGCCAGGGCAGCTCACGGAGGAAAAGGTCCACCTCTTGACCTTTCCAAACATCTGAACGAGTCGGCAGGACTGAGCCACCTGCCCCACTCCTTCAAGCTTCTACAAAGAAGGCTCAGACTGAACAGCAAAAACATGAGTGCATTTCTATTTATTCAGGTAAAAAAAAAAGCTCTTTCTAGATGATAGGTCTAATACATGTGAGATCAGTGATACCAAAGGGATAATAAATATTTCAAATTCTAGAAGAATTCTACAACAGAAATCTTAACTCTGATATAGAATCATTTGGAGGGTGATTTCTCCCTTGTAATATACAACGATCCACACATGTTGAATATTCAGTTTTATTTTTTACAAGGACAGCAAAATTATTATTTTAGATTTGCACTGCTTCTGCTGCAAGAAAGTTCTATATCTGAAGGAATTTCAAAATGCTGGACAAGCCCAGGTGAGCTATTAAGATAAAAGATGTGAACTTAATTAGAAAAATACACTGAATGCAGAATCCAGAATGTGCCAAAGTCTTGGGTTTCTCTTTGTTGTCCTTAGTAAAAAACTCAGAAGACATTTCTGAAGGCGATTTTGGTTTTCCGGATGATAGTATTCCATTTTACTCTGACCATTTCCTATTGAGCCACAAAGTTCTTATAAACCAGATTCCAGGTTCTAAGATTCTGCTTATCAGTACTGTCACTGCTGGGGAGCCCTATTGCAAAACTCTGAAACCTGTCTCCTGTCCTCTGCAGCTATGTCAGGTAATCAGCTGTGTATTGCTTTTCAAAAGCAAAGAATTCCAGTTTGATTCTTCCAGTTTTACTCTTCCTTCTTCTGTGATGACTTCTTTTTTGGAAACTTCAGGAGCCCTAATTAACCCATGGAGGCACTGCAATATTAATGCAAGGCAAATGTAAAAAAATAAACAGCCACAGCCATAAGACAAAAGCAAACTTCAGTACCACCCACTTTGTGTGCATAGAAGAGACTATACTACTCCTCCTTATTAATAAGGGGTTTGCAATGTGCCGTTCTTTTTCTGTAGGGGGTGGGTGCTTATTGATGCTGCATCTGTTTTGTCAGAGCGTCAGCTAATGGAGAAAGTTAATTGTGTTGGTTGTAAGGCCACCTGTCACACACATGCCTCATTTCCATACTAATGGTCCAGCAGTGGCAGGCAGTGTGCTCTCTGCAGTAACAGCTACTGCCTCTTTGGAAATGTGGGCCAAATGTGCCTATGCAGCAACTGTAGACCTCGTCTGTGAACGTCTCTAGTATTGTGTGGACTAGGGCTTATATTAACCCCCTACTGGCGGCTCCAAACTGGATTGGCAGTAAAAGTGGGGATGCTGTAAATGCTGCTCTAGGGTGAGGACCGAGTCCATGGTGAACCTGCTGGGAAGGCAGTTTTGGCTGCAGAGTTTTAGAGAATAATCCTCTGTATAGCTTATGCACCCCACGTTGTGGAGACAGAGACAGAGGAAGTGAGAGTTCTCGATATTCAGCTTCTCCTTTAAGAATAGCCTCTATGTTATTTCATGGTAGGTTTTAGTATTCTTCTTTCCTAGGAGCATTTTCACCACCTTCCTTTGCCTCTTTGGATCAGTTTGTATCCCTAGGAAAACCTGCAGGTACTACCCTCATTTCCAAGGTAAAGGTCAATTTTAGAGCTCTGAGTAAAAAAAAAAAAAAAAAAAAATTCCAGGTCTGTTGCCTAAATTATGGAAAACAGCCAGGATTCCTGACTGTAAAGGATTGCACTCTGGGCAGTACTCCATCCAGCAGCACTTTTTACAAATTGTTTGAATCTCAGATAGAGTTGAGGAATCTATGCCCTGGAGAAGAGGCCAATGAATATTTTAGTGAGAAACTATTAGATGCAATTTGAGAGAGGTGGTTATCCCCTCAACGAGGTAAGCCAATAAAAGTGAGGGTCATTTCTTCCCAGCTCCTAATCCCGAGGATGCAGGAATATACCAGGTTCAGTTTCTTTGGGATCCTTTTGTATATGGGTTTCTGTGACCTTACACAGCCTTCATAAAGGGATTTGGGGCTAAGTGCCAAATGCTGTGGCACCGACTGCTCTTAGAGAGATGGGGAACACATGGGCCAGGCTGCTTATATTTTTTAATGGGCAATTTTAGTTGAATTGATGATTATTTTAGACTCGGTTATCTCTATTCTTGTATCAACATAAATTTTAGACTGGATGTCACAGTCATTTGGAGGAGGTTCAAAGTCAGGCAGGTAATGCTTCTGGCCACATAGCAAGTGGAACGTCCTAAGCTGTGACATTCTTTCTGGAATACCCCCAGTTGGAGTCACTCAGCTAGATGTGGTTATGCTGTCTTCTGGGAGTGCCCTGGGAGAAACCCAGGAGGCTGGGCCCTTGAGTCTGCAGAGTTTTAGGTGCGTCCCTGCCCCAAAAGGCAAAGGATACACAAAACCCTACTGGGAAATTTCCTGACTGACCTCTGTTAGGTCTTGATTTGCCAAAAGCGGTACAGAATTTTCCCGGAGCAGTAAAGAAAAAGGCTGTCTGGTCCTTCTGGTCACAGTGAGCATCCATCACAGATTCCATCTTAATGCGGAGCCACTATAAATTCGGGGTTTGGAATGTCAGCCCAGCGATGCTGCCCAGAAGTCCTTTTGCATGTCCTGAGTTGACACTTGTTTCTGCTCCCCACCATCACTATTTCGAGATTTTATTACTTTCCTCCAAGTCCCTACCCAGAAGATAACTTCATTTTGCATCTTACAGAGAAAACGTGGCACCAAAGAAAAACCGTCTCCCGACTTTGACTCCAAGTTCCCCAACAAGCTTATATTCTTATTCCGCCCCCTCCTCCTCCCTTCTCTTCTCTTTTCTCTTTTTTTCCTCTTCCCTCTGCTTTCCTCTCCTCTCCACCTCTTTCTCTCTCTCTCCACGACTTGTACCCATGCACATATAAGTACACATGAGCATGCGCCTCATGAAAGATCACCCTGAGGGTGGATATGAGCTCGGAAAAGATATATACATACATTAGCAATGATAGTTGCCTGACAAGTGCCACACCCGGTACTGTAGGAACACGGGAGAGAGATGCATAATCAGACTGAGGGTCAGGGAAGACAGTTAAGTTTTGAAGGATATGAGGTGGACAAAAAGGAGAGAAGACAATTTCAAGCCAACAAAATAGCATGAATGAAAGGGTTTACCCTGTCCCGGGATCTCAATGCACTTCGGTTTGGTGATAGAGAGGAAATTCTGGGTGGGAAAGTAGAGCCTAGAGAGGTCACCAAGGGCCAGCCATGAGGGGCTTTACATGGGCCACATGTAGTAAACCAATGGGGTTGAATTTTACCTTATAGGCTATGCAGAGTTGTGGAAGAATTTTAAGTAGGGAAATGAAGCGTTAGCAGTATGAAGGGTGGGGAGGGAACAAGGCTGTAGTCAACAGATGAGTCATTGCAGTGTCCAGGTGAGAAGTTTTGAAAAGATCAGCCACGTGAGAAGACAATATGTAATACCCACAGCAGTGGACTCACCAAGCCTTGGTGACTAGATGCTGGAGGGAGAAAGTAGGAAGAGGACAAGGTGACTACCAAGCTACTGACTTGGACAGCTGGGAGGACAGAGTTAATATGTCCAGACTCCAAGAGGCAGAAAAAATTTGAAAGGAAAGGTTCTCAGTTTCCTGTAGCCCATGTTGAGCTTGAAGGACATGTAAGTGTATCTGTTCAGCAAGGACAGCGAGATCTTCTCTTATACCAGCAGCGTGGCCTGGCCTGGGAATTCTCTGGAATGGTGGTGATTGAAGCCAATGAGGATGGAATCCCTAAAGACAAATGTGTGGCCTGAGGTGCACTGAGGGCCGAGGACAGGTGTGGTGAATGCTGCTGGGAAGGAGTAAGGGATGAATGAAGTGATCACAAAAGAATCAGAAGGAACAGCTAGATAGGCCCTGAGAAAATCAGGAAAAAGGAGTGTTCTGGATGCAAAGGGGGAAGAGAATTTTAGGAGGCAGAGAATAGCCAACAGTGTTAAATGTTACAGAAACTTTAAATGAAATGAAAACTGGAAGGTGACCCCTGCATTGTCAACATGTGAGCCAGTGGTGTCTTCTGCCAGTGCCAGGTGGGCAGGGTGGTTTGCAAAGGTTGAATGGCAGGGAATGGTTTGGGGGGGGAGGACAGGAGACCACAAGCCTGATCTTTCAGAGTCTAGCACAGTGCCTGACACCTAGTTGTTGTTGGATAAACACTTGTTGAATTAATGATGGAGTGAACTGCTCTCTCTAGAACCACCATCCTCTGAGTCACCTAACGTTCCCAAGCCTTACTAGTTCTTACCGGTCTGCAGTGCCTCCTCTGCCTCCTCTTGGAGGAGCCGGTTCTCATGACTATAGCGTTCAGAAGAACAGAGCCTTTGCTGTGGGCTGAGAAGATGATAGTTTGGGCTGGGTAGACTGAGACTGGGTCTTGTCCCAGAACAAATCATTAGAATTTGAACAGGAAAGCTCTAAGATCCAGGACGAGGTCAACAACACACTTTCTGAAGCAATGCCCCAACATTTCTTTCCTGTCCCTCAAATACCTTTGTGCCAAATTGAGGCCCTCAGAATATACACACCATCCTTCCAAGCCAAATACCTTTTCTCATTAACCATGTAGAAACCATTTACATTTTTTTTCAATAGATGATATTTATTTTAGACATTAGATATCATCACAAGCTCGTTTCCTGATTGGTTGTTTCTGAAAGCTTATGAGAGTAAGCTTTGCAAATTTCTTGTCTGTTTTTTCTTTCTTAAGAATTTTAAAAATGCTACAGCCTAATGAAAGACCTTTTCCCCACTTCACTCAAGAGAAGTTGCACTTTTATAAGATTACTGATTATATCTTACCTCCTAGATTGAGAATATGTTTATCTTTTTTATCATTCATCTAATACCCTGCAGTTTTTCTTCATAATAGTCTTATTCACACCATCTACATTTTAATTGTGAAATTGTATTTGACACTGAGGCCCTAATGGTGTTTTCTCATTGACGGTTGAATTTTTAAAAAATCAAATCCATATGCTCAGACAAGTTAAGTTTCAAAACCTCAACTTTGGCTATTACTCCGTCTGGCACTTGGGTGGATTAAATAAAATGACACATGCATATATTTTAACACAGTTCTAAGCTTATTATTATCCACCTAGGACTCAAGCCTAGGTCTTTGAAAAAGTAGAATCTGAAAGTGCACAATTAAACTTTCCTCACTCCTGTGTAAGATTTCTGTTAAGAGTGCATTGATCAGAAAGCATAGGCAGTAAGCTCCTTGACATCAGTCTTGGTGGTTTTTTAGGATTTGACTCCCAAAACAAAGGCAACAAAAGCACAAATAAACAAGTGGGAGTACATCAAACTAAAAAGCTTCTGCTCGGGAAAGGAAACCATCAACAAAACGAAAAGAAAACCTACCAAATGGGAGAAAATATTTGTAGATCATATATCTCTTAAGGGGTTAATATCCAAAATATATAAAGAACTCATACAACTCAATAGCAAAAAAATTTTTGATTAAAAAATAGGCAGAGGGGGCTTCCCTGGTGGCGCAGTGGTTGGGAGTCCGCCTGCCGATGCAGGGGACACGGGTTTGTGTCCCGGTCTGGGAAGATCCCATGTGCCGCGGAGCGGCTGGGCCCGTGAGCCATGGCCGCTGGGCCTGCGCGTCCGGAGCCTGTGCTCCGCAACGGGAGAGGCCACAACAGTGAGAGGCCCGCGTACTGCAAAAAAAAAAAAAAAAAAAAAAATAGGCAGAGGATCTGAGTAGACATTTTCCAAAAGAAGACATGCAGATAACCAACAGGCTCATGAAAAGATGCTCAACTTCACTATTCGTCAGGGAAATGCAAATGAAAACCACAGTGAGATGTCACCTCACATCTACCAGAATAACTATTATCAAAAAGATAAGAAATAACAAGTGTTGGTGAGGGTTGATGTGAAGAAAGAGAACCCTTGTGCACTGTTGGTGGGAATGTAAACTGGTGTAGCCACTGTAGAAAACAGTATGGAGCTTGTTCAAAAAAATAAAAATAGAACTACCATATGATCCAGCAATTCCACTTCTGGGTGTTTATCAAAGAAAACGAATACTAGTTCAAAAAGATACACGTGCCCCCATGTTCATTGCATCATTATTTATAATAGCCAAGACACGGAAACAGCCTAAATGTTCCTGATGGAGGAATGGATAAAGAAAATTTGATATATATATCATATATCATATATATATATCTATATCTATATATAGATATAGATATAGATATACAAATGACTAATATTTTCCATTCGTGACAAAATGAATGGACCTTGGGGGCATTATATTAAGTGGAATAAGTCAGAGAAAGAAATGCCATATGACCTCACTTATATGTGGAATCTAAAGAAAAACAAAAAACAAACAGAAAAAATTGAGCTCATAGATACAGAGAATAGATTGGTGTTTTTCAGAGGTGGGGATATAGGGAGTGGGCAAAATAGGTGAAAGGGGTCAAAAGATACAAATTTTCAGTTATAAAATAAATAAGTCCTGGGGATATAATGTACAGCATGATATAATGTATAGCAACTATAGTTAATAATTTGGTACTGCACATTTGAAAGTTGCTAAAAGAGTAGACCTTAAAAGTTCTCATCACAAGAAAAACACTTGTAACTACGTATGATGATGCTAACTAGACTTACTGTGGTAATTTTGCAATATATACAAATATTGAAACACTATGTTGTACACCTGAAACTAACATAATGTAATATGTCAATTATACTTCAATTTTTTAAAAAGTGCATTTATCCAAATCTCATTTAAGGAGGAAACATATCATTATCAGTGTAGTCATCACATGCTCTGTCTGGATAAGATTTTCTTCGTTATCATTAGGTAATTAGATCTTATCTTTGAAAATCTATGTAACTGATTTAATTTTTTTAAATTTATTTATTTTATTACTTTTTTGGCTGTGTTGGGTCTTCGTTGCTGTGCACGGGCTCTTCTCTAGTGGCGGCGAGCAGGGGCTACTCTTCATTGCCGTGCTCGGGCTTCTCATTACCATGGCTTCTCTCGTGGAGCACAGGCTCTAGATGCGTGGGCTTCAGTAGCTGTGACTCATGGACTTAGTTGCGCTGCAGCATGTGGGATCTTCCCGGACCAGGTCTTGAACCTGTGTCCCCTGCATTGGCAGGCAGATTCTTAACCAGTGTGCCACCAGGGAAGCCCACCTTTTTTGTTTTTTTAATTTATTTAACTGATTTAATTTTGTTTGTGAAATTTCCTTCTATTAATTAATACTCAAGTTGAACTCACAGATGTGCTCTGAGTGGACGCAGTGTGTGAACATCATCTGCTCTTACAGGTATGATTCTCATCCCTGCTGGCACTTCATTCCTTTTGTATCAGCATGCGGCCACCATATCTACCTTGATTTATTTAGTAAATATTTACTGAGTCCTCACTACGTGCTGGCTCTGCATGAGGTGCTGAAGAAAATCATGGAACTGTTGCCAAACGTAGCATATAAAAATATTTTATGGGACATAATTATATTTTAAAAGAATTTGTTATTTATTTGAAATTCAAGGCTTGCTGAGTATCTGCTTTTTACCCAGTAACTCTAAGTTGTGGTCTCTGTTTTTATGTTTTGTTACTGAGTGAGGGATATAGTCAGGAACTCCTCAGGTGGATCACCACATAGCATATTGAGAGGTATAAGCAAGTCCAAGGTGCAGACAGGTATCCCAAAGAAAGTGACATCTGGGCTGAGATGTGAGGGATGCATAGGAGTTCGTTAAGCAAGTGTTCTGCTGGGAAAGGGCTTCAGCCTGTTGGAAGGTTCAGAGGTACAGAGCAGTTTGGTGAGTTTTTTATAGGCTGTTGCATAATTTAACAATTCACGTAGACCCAGAGATTAGGGGCGTGGAGAGTGTTCCCAGTGAGACCCAACTGCAACCCCAGTCTCTGATTCCTGAGCTATCACCCTGGTCTCCCAGCCATCTTCTCCTTTACTTAAGCTAGCCAGGGTGCATTTTAACTATTTGCAAGTAAAAGCAGTCTGAACTAAAAGGAGGAAACAGTAAATCCTGAAGGAGTGAGCATAAGTAGAGGCTCTGGTCGGGGAAAGGGAACAGTTAGATTATAGAGTTGACTTTTGATTAGAAAAATCTCATACTTACCAAAGTTCCCCTTGAAACCTCTCTTAGATTACCTACCACGATTTACACGGAGAAGCATTCAGGAGGGAGACAGCCCAGGAGAGGAGGGGTGGGACTTCCTCTCTTGCTGGTCCCTGGGCATGCGCTCTGGGATTGGAAGGGCAGGCTACAAGCAGCCCTCACTCTTGCTCCTTCTGTTAGCCAATTGCGCGTTGCTGAATTTGTGTGGGATGTATTTGTGTCAGTTGAATGAGAATTCGTGAGTAGTTAGTGGATGAAGATTATTGTAGTCACCCCACAGAAGCACAATACCCAAAATTTGGTTCAGATGACAAGACTGATGATGCCCTGTATGTACCAAGGGAGCATGAAAAGGTTTATGACTCACATAATAAGGCTTTCTGGGGAGAGCAGGGCAGCTTCCCAAGCAGGTCTGAAATATCTTGAGAGAGTAGGAAAAGGACACTGGCTTGGCTTTTACTGTGGTTATCGGGTGGGGCTGGAGTGAGGTTTCTTGGGCAGAGCCAGGGCTTGTGTGATTTGAACTTCCTGGGACCAAGGGAGGGTCATCCAGGCTTTCTTATCAGCCTGTCTAGTTTGAGGCAAGAGAGGAAGGGGGAGGATTAGGGCTTGAAAAATTGTCTCCAAAAATCAAAAATGAAGTCAGACTCTTTATTACAAAGCAAAATTTCTGCTTCTGATTGATAATAGTTTCAAGGATCCTGTAAACATAATGCATAACTTTGCACTAACTTCTACATTAGATGCATCAAACAGGGTCTGCCAGGAAAGAGGTAGTGCGTGCAAATAGGGTAATTTGAAGAGAGTTAAATAAAGGGCAAATGGAAAATGGATGGGTAAGGTACAAGCAAACAACAAGTAATACTGCAATATCGTGAGACTAGTAATAGTAATAGCCTTCTGGGGGTCCATTTAATCCTCATTCCAGATGGGGGAAGCAAAGAAGGAGTTGCTAGAACCCAGAGGGAGGGAGGGAGAGACAGAAAGAGAATGAGGAGAGATCTGTACAGAGAGGGCCGCCCAGCAGGAGCTGTGATCTTAGGTCAAGGAAAACAGCCCCTTACAGAGGTGCCCTCAAGGAAATGGTAATACAACCTTCAGCCCCACTCTTCTGCTTGCTCTGACCTGTCGCCAGTGCCCCACAGTGGTCACATCCGCCCAGAAGTCAGAGGACAAGGGTGCTCATTGAACCAGTCAGCAAAGTCCAGCTCCCAGGACACAGAGCAGAGCCAAGAGGGATCTGGAGGGGCAGGAGACGTGTGGCTTGGGAAGCTTCATTAGTTTTCCCTCTGGTAATAGGGTCAAAGCCTGAGTCCTGTAGGCAAGGTTTTGCTTTTGTTTTTGTTTTTGTTTTGCGGTACACGGGCCTCTCACTGCTGTGGCCTCTCCCTTTGCAGAGCACAGGCTCCGGACGCGCAGGCTCAGCGGCCATGGCTCACGGGCCCAGCTGCTCCGCGGCACTTGGGATCTTCCCGGACCGGGGCACGAACCCGTGTCCCCTGCATCGGCAGGCGGACTCTCAGCCACTGCATCACCAGGGAAACCCTGAAGACAAGGTTTTTAAAAATTTTTATTTTATATTGGAGTATAGTTGATTTACAGTGTTGTGTTAGTTTCAGGTGTACAGACAGTGATTCAGTTATACATATACATATATCTATTCTTTTTCAAATTCTTTTCCCATTTAGGTTATTACAGAATATTAGCACCTGTAGGCAACTTGGTCACAGAAATTGTTCCCCTGTTCCCGGCTCTCCTGGGAAGTTCAGATCTTAGTATATAACATATAAGTTGTCATACAAAAACATCATACAAAATTTCTGATATTTTAAATAAGCGATTTTCATTGCAGGTATAGCAGTCATTTGGAGTAGGTCAAGGAACATGTTTTATGTTCCCATGCTCTCTCTTTCCTTTAAATTAATGTGAGAAATTCAGAGAAAACAAGAGCCAGGACATGATGACATGTAAGTCCATATGGTAATATGTATAAGAGCCCTGGATATAGTGATAGCTCAGTACACATTTCCTTATCAAACCATTGGAAGAATAAACAGCAGAAAGCCTCCTGTGAGGAATGTGGTGAATAAGACTGATAGCCACAGGGACTGTCTTAAAAGAATTAAGGGGTGTGTATCTCCTATAGCAAAATTGAATGCCTTTGTCAAAGGAGCCCATCTATTTGCCACACACCCTATGCTAATTAATTCCCACATTGGGGAGTAAGCGCACATAGCACGGGTGTCCGGAGGCTAAGGGGGCCATAGAACAGCTGCTTGGTTTATCTACCTCAATTCCTACTGTTTTCCTATATAATGTCAGAACAAATTGAAAAGAACCCAGCAGCTTTTCTGAAATTTATTTTCTGTTCTAAAAGGCATTTGCATTTTTGAATGCTTATTTTTGGGCTCGGTTTTAGTGCAATTTTGTTTATATCACTAGAAACTGGGCAATGCGACTTTTTGTTCCTTTTATTACCCCAGTGTGATGCCCGAAGGAATGAAGTTAAAAATCATTAAGAAAATGGCCGAAAGCAATCCATGTTCCCAAATAAAAGGTCACAAAGTAAGGAAAGATGAAAGTGAGATACAAAAAACCACTCACTGCTTTGGCTCAAAAGTCTTCAAATTGTCATCTATCTATGAATAAAACCCTGAAAGGAGAACCAGGGCTATGTTCGATTGCTATGACATTTTCATCGAGCAATGGATTGTGATTTTGTTGATACGTAGCCATTTTTGAAAACCCTTACATTAAAAATAAATAAATAAAAGAGCAGGGAAAAACTGCATTTGAGGATGAGATTTCCTTTTCTGTTGACCCTCAGAGATTCCTCAAATGAGGAAAGCTCAGGCTTCTATCCTAAAACATGTTCAGTGAAGCTGGAATCAGCGCCCAAAGGAGCAATTTTCTGAGTAAACAATGGGGGTATGTCTGGGAAGAGAAATAAACTTGTCTCGAGGTGTGGCCGCAGAGCCAGGAACCTTCCAGAAACTTCAGGACAAGGCACCCCCAGCCTTCCACGCTTGGTTTTCAAGATACTGCTCACAGATGTGTGGATTTTCCCCCCAAGTCTGGCAGTCAGACTAACTAAATGAGGCCTCTCAGTGTGAAGTTTATAGTACACGACTAGTGTCAGATCAGAATGAAATAAATATATGTGGCAATGCCTTTCTCAGAGACAGCTGTCACTGAGCGTGTTGACACAAAATGTTTGCTTTCTGTTACATACATATTGGACTCTTTAAAATGCCCTTAAGTAAAATGCTACCGTGAGCGGGAAAACTGCACCCAGCACACCTCAAATACTAACTCTGCCTGGGAAATCACACGTGGTAAACACTCATATATGGTATCTTCCTCCCCTGAAGCAGAAGATTGGGGGTAATTGTAAGATCGATTGCAACCTTTATTTGATCTCCCCCAATAATTTTTATATTTTTTTGTTGGTAGTGATAATTTGATGGAAAAACTAAAAATCTGGGTTCCCAAGCTACAATTTTAGGAAGAATTCTCCTCTTTCTACCTTATAAAAATAGATATATTTTTCCTGGTTAGGAAATATGGTCACTGTTTTCAAAGTTTGAAAATATAAATTATGAACACATTTCAAAGCCTTTCATTCATTTTCTTATTCTTTGGAAAAAAGAAAATTAGGGTCCTCTATATTTTGTTAATTAAAAAATGAATACCTCTGTTTCCTCCTCCCTGGACTCTACACACACACACACACACACACACACACACGCAAGCAGGGGCTACAGATGTTATTGTTTTGGGTAGGTATATGAAGCTGATGTCTGATAAGGCTGACTTCTGTCTGTTCTCCATTACAGTGGGCTGTTGGTTTATGCAGAATGGAGGCTCATAAAATATTAACTCCCAATAAGCAGAGCCTGTAATATTAAACAAGCAGATTCCTTCTGCAAACTTAGACAGTCTAGGCAAAGGAGACACTATGTAGTGCTTGTAGATCGTGGCAGTCTCTAACGACACTTGCTATGGCCTCCTAAGAAGTTTCCTGAATTCCGTTTTCTCCTTTCTTCTGCAGCTTGATCCTATAGAAACTGTAGCTTGAATGGAGGACTCTGTCATAAGGTTTAGACTAGATTTATGCAGAGAAGGGAGAAAAACTACAGTCATCTATTTTGGTTTTCTTTTTTATTCTGACATTTATAAGGAAAGACCCAGAAGTTAGCTGACAGAATCAGGGAAAAGCAAAGTACAGGGATCTAGAAGCCAGTGAGCTATGATTATAACTTCAGAATGGCTCCTCTAGCTGGAAGGGAGAGCTAGAGATTAAGGAAGTATTTCTCCATCACAGTTGATTATACAGGACATGGCATAAATCTCTGTGTAACTCTTCTTTTTTCCTTATACTATTCTGCTGAGGTGCTTCAGTACAGGTAATGGGTAAACAAAGTTAATTAATATTTGGTCAATATTTATACTATTCTGTATATTGCACTGATTTTGTTGAAAAAAATAAAAATTAGTCTGGACATCATTTTATTTTATAAAGTTCTTTATATTATTTTTGGATGCGTGAGGTCTTCATTGCTGCATGTGGGCTTTCTCTAGTTGCAGTGACAGGGCGCTACTCTTCATTGCAGTGCATGGGTTTCTCATTGTGGTGGCATCTCTTATTGCGGAGCACAGGCTCTAGGCACGTGGGCTTCAGTAGTTGTGGTGCACAGGCTCAGGAGTTGTGGCACACAGGCTTAGTGGCTCCGATGCATGTGGGATCTTCCTGGACCAGGGATCAAATCTGTGTCCCCTGCATTGGCAGGCAGGCTGCTAACCACTGCACCACCAGGGAAGTCCCTGGACATCATTTTACTCTTACCTCTTAGTTATTCATACCTGAACCTACAGACGACCTAAAAAGTTTGTAGTGACACCTGCTGGTAGGATTTGGAATTGCAGAAAGAGTGGCTAAGAGGCGAAGGTAGAAGACATGATGTGTAAATTCTAATCCACTTCTATGGCCACAATTACTGTAAGCTCTTTTCACCCTTTGGGCTTCCACAGCAGGCAAGATTAGCTGAGCAGTTCCTTTATTGTTACAAAGGACATTTAACTAATTGTTTTCAATAGTTTTTAGTATTTAGTCTGTGTGACAACTGTATTAGATATTAGGGATAAGCACACAATCAAGGAACTGACGTTCTATGATGTGGCAGACAATATACTACTACAGCACAAAGTGTGCTTTATTGTGATAGAGGTATGTATGAACTGATTCTTTAAATTAATTCAATGAACAAATGCTAACTGAATGCCTGTTTGTACCTTGCATTGCTCCAGGAGCTGCAGAATGAACAATGTCCCCTCATACATAATAAATGAAGGTAAAGGAAAAACTTAAAAAGTTGCTGGGAGCATTTAGAATAGATGCTCTAGAGCTTGTGGATTATTCACTTTGCTTAAATGAAACTTTATGCACACTGATTAGTAACTCCCCATTTCCCCCTCCCCTCATCCCAGGCAACCACCGTTCCACTCTTTGATTCTATGAATTTGACTATTTTAAATACATCATATAAGTGGAATCATGTAGTATGTATCTTTTTGTGAATGACTTACTTCACTTAGCGTAATGTCCACTAGGTTCATCCATGTTGTCACATATTGCAAAATTGCCTTCTTTTTAAAGGCTGTGTAGTATTCCATTTTGTATATACCACATTTTCTTTATCCATTCATCTGTTGATGGACATTTAAGTTGTTTCCACATCTTGACTGTTGTGAACGAACATAAGAGTGCTCATATCTCCTTGAGATTCTGACTTCCATTCTTTTGGATAAATACTCAGGATTGGGATTGCTGGATCATATGATAGTTCTATTTTCAATTTTTTTTTAGCACACTCCATACTGGTTTCCATAGCTCAGAAAAAGCATTTGACAAGTTGCTTTTACCTCAACATAATAATGGCCATATATGAAAAGCCCACAGCTTTTCACTTAATTGTGAAAACTGAAAGCTTTTCTTGTAAGATCAGGGAAAAGCAAGGATGTTCACTCTCCCCACTTTATTTAACATAGTATTGGAAGTTCTAGCCAGAGCAATTAAGCAAGAAAAAGAAATAAGGCATCCAGATTGGAAAGGAAGAACTATCTGAAAAAGAAATTAGGAAAACAATACCATTTACAATAGCACCAAAAAGAATAAAATACTTAGGAAACTTAACTAAGGAGGTGGGTACTTAATTTTGATTTACAAAATCAGGAAGTCTGATTGGCAAAGGTAACATGTAAACTAATTTGAAGGATGAACAGGACTTAGGTCTTGGGATAAGAATAGAGAGAAAAGCATATGCAAAGGTCCTGGAGCGTGGATAGTTGAGGAACTGAGAGAAGTTTAGTGAATGGAGCAGAGAGCAAGGGTGAGCAAACTTTTCCTGTGAAGGACCAGATAGTTAATATTTTGGGTCTGCAGACCAAGAAGCAATGTCCTTGCTTAAAGGTTAATCATCTTACTTTTGCATTTGCTTATTTGTTTTATATTTCATATTTATGTAAAATATAAACATAAAAACCATTCTTAGCTGACAAGTTGTAGAAAAACAGTCAGTGGGCTGGATTTGGCCTGCGGGCTCCTAGCACAGAGTGAAAGGACTCTTAAGAGTCTGGGCTTGGGGTAGATGTGAGAGGATAAGTGATGCAAATTGCAAATGGCCTTAAAAACTAGGCTAAAGAGTTTAGACTCTCTCTTGAAGGCAATGGGAGACCATTAAAAGGACCTACGCAAGAGAGGTGATGTTTATATTTGGACTTTGGAAGATCTTCCAGGGAAAGTACTGTGTGGGCAATGTGTTGGACAGGTCAGGAGATCAGCTGTTAGACTATTGCAGAGGTCCAGGGATGATAAAGGTTTGATTTTGGGAACTATCAGTTAGTTTATGGAATAGAGAAAATATCTGAAATGAAGCATAATTTATCAGACTTGGTGACTCATCAAATGTATGGGCCAAAAGGAAGGAGAAATGAATTATTTCTGGTTTGAGTAAATGATATTGATGCTTATTGAGCTAGGAGACTCAGCAAAAGAAAGCTTATCAGAAAAGGCTAAATGGTAATAATTTTCACTTTTCAGTGTATTAAGTTTAAGGCTCCTATGAGACATCCAAGAAGAGATGTCCTGTAACAATGATAATAGTAGTTATGATGGCAGGAAATATTTACTGAGGGCTTATCAAGTACCAAGCACTGTTCTAAGTGCTTACTTGCATGAACTCATTATTTTCCCCACAAATCTAGAGGTAGGTACTATTATTATCCCCATTCTATACATGAGAAACTGAGGCACAGAGAAGTTAAGTAACTTGCCCAAGTTGAAAATTGTATGCGTAGCTGAGGAAATATTTGTTTGGGAGTTATTAGCATATGGACTTTGCTTAAGGTTTTGAGAATTAATGAGAACACTCAGGGGCAATGTAGAGTAAGAAGAAATGAGACGTCCTGGGACTAAATCCTGAGGGACACCAGTACTTAAGGGAAGGAAGAGAAAGTGGAACCCCAAAAAGACTAAGGCTGAACAGCTGGAAAGTTAGGAGGCAGATGCCATGTTGCAGATGCCATGAGAAGAGGACATTGTGAAGACGGAGGGCCCAATAGAGACACATGCTATGAAGCAGATAAGTTAGAAATAGATGGAAAAGTCTCCTTTGGTGTTAGCAATGTGTAGTTCATTAATGGCCCTGGCAAAGAATGTTTCAGTCGAGGTGGTAGAGCTAGAGTGTTACAGAATGTTAAGAAAGAAGTTAAGACAGGAAGGGCAGCTAGATGGGGAAAATTCGATGGGGCAGAGGACTGGAGGTCCTGGAGAAGTGATTGATCAGGAAATAGGTCAGGAGGGTGTGGACAGAGAGCGGACTTTCTGAACTGTTAATTCAGAGAGTGAGACATACTGGGAGATTACAAGGACATGCGCTGTATCCATGGGAGTGTGGACGTGAAGTCTGTGAATGGAGGAGTGAGTCGCTAGAACCTAGGAGAACACAATACTGAGAGTTTGGGGTTTTGAAGAAGGTATGAGCCTTCTTCATAAACAGAGCAGTGGAGAAGAAAGTTTTAAAGCAGTGCTAAAGTCTTTAGTGAAAAGGGGAGGAAGAGTAGATGTTGGCAAAAGAATGGGTAAGGAAGAGTGACGTAGACAGCTCCTTCAAGCAAGGGTTTTCACATCAAGATGGAAGATTCATGGTCTAGATGCGCAGTGCTGAGTAGGAAGGATGGACAACCTCCCATCATCCTTGCAGCACATGGAATGGGGAGAAATATGCAGTGTTTCCTTAAGAGGGTAACAGGAGAAGTACTTCTCCCTGTAGCATTTAGTGAAGAGCTCGAGGACAAATATGAATTTGTTACCCTTGGAACAAGAGTTCCACAGGGCAGAATGGAAGATTTGGGGAGAGAGAGTAGAGAAGGAAGTTGATTCAGGAGAAAGAGAAGGAATAGATGCAGGAGGGGATTGGCATCTGAGGAGCTTAGATTTGGGTAGTGATCAAGGAAAGAGAAATGTATGTAAAGCATGGCTAATTTGGCTGGTTAGAAAAATTTTAAATAATTAGTCGTGGTAGTCTTCTGATGAAAGTCTTGGAGTTAGAAGTGGAGGGTCATCTGTGCTTCTTGGGTATCAGCCTTGGCCTTGGTTGATCACACACCCAAGGGGCTCCTCTTGCCTTGGCTGGGTAGAAGGAGTCAGTGATGGGTAGGACTGAGGCTTGGCTCAGGGATGAAACACTGTAGGGCTGGTGAGGCCCTACAAGTCTACTTAGCAACATATGCCCAGGTGTCGGGGCAGTGCATCTAATTCAATCAAGGAGTCAACAACAAAGTGTCTGCATTCTCAAATGTATTTCTTTCTCATAACAATAAATGATTATGATTTAGTGCACACTGAGGAACACGACACTGAAATTGGAAGTTAATGGAGAAAATGTGACCACTAGGCCCTTCAACATTTAATCTGCAACTTGCTTCTATCTCAAGGACAACGTGTGGCATTTCACAATTGTCAACCTTCCTGCATCATCAAATCATGGGAGTTTCAAAGTCTTGTTGTTGATGGTCCAAGCAGTCCTTGGGCAGGGATTGGTTGGCCAACTTGGCTCAATCTTTAGCCAGAATCCCTTAGACGGTATCTTTGGAAAGACCCTCCTTCCCCAGCCTCCTTGATCTACAGGTGCTTGGCCGAGGCCGGGTCCTCAGAGTGGGAAGTACAACTGTGGATGCTTTTCTAGCGCATCTCTCAAGCTCTCTTTTGTATCCTCCTTTTGGAGGCCCACTTGAAGGCACACAAACATCTGCATTCCC
>NW_006778983.1:404801-424053 GCF_000442215.2 Lipotes vexillifer | reverse complement strand
CTACACTGTGGAGGCAACACAATGCTTTAAAGACTCTCAGAAAACCTACAGGACAGTTAATATGATTTAAGTCTATATTTAAATTTTATGAGACTCATTTTCAAGGCTAATAACCCAGTTTACTGTGCACAATATCAAATGCAAATTTTATTACTGACTTGGTAAAAACCAAGACGATGTCATTAGCATGTCTCCCTGCATCACCCTTTTTAGCCGAAAGGTGCACCAGGAGTAACAGTGGGGTTTTTTATATGTATTGTAAATTACAATTATTATCTCATTAGATAAACACATTTAAAATCAGGTTATCATTCACCTATATATCAGAAAGTTGTTTGTTCAATTGCAGCTAGTCTCATATTCAGACATATGGTGCATGAAATTCTTAGACTAATAAAATTTCAAGGTACCAGGAGCTGGTGTCTTGGAAAAAACTGTTTTTGCTCCACGAATGGCTCGATATAATCTGTAATTGCTTTGAAACAATTATGCCGCAGGCTGTTTTGTACTTAATAGTATTTACATCCTTGGTTTTATTAGCAAAAAAATGTGAGTGGAACTTGTGAAAGAGAAATTAATTTTTCCACTAAAAGATGTAAACTTTTAAATGAAGGCTCCAGCAGATTGAGGAAACTAAAAACATGGGGATCTGTTGGTTCACTATTTCTTCACTTCTTTTTTATTGTGACACCTACCATTTCTCATTATCATACCAGAACACTTACACAATTATAAAAAGCAAAACAAACTCCCAAAACAGCCAGGTTTCTGACTTAAAGTCATAGTTTTAAAGATGTGCAGTGTTCTAGAGCTTACAATGTGTGATAAGGTCCTGTTGACAAAACTGGATTGGCACTGGAAGGCTTATTTTGTATTTCTTTTTCTAAGAAGAAAAGCACAGGTAAAATATAAATGTAGATATTCTCATGTGAATTCAACACTCATCTCAAAACAATCAAAAAGACCAATATTTTTTGAATCTATAGAGTTCTCATTATGGACAATTCATAAAATAATTTCTTTTTGTTAAATCATTTCCATGAAGTTCATGTGGGTCTTAGAACTGTCTTGGCAACGCTGGGTATTAGAAAGAGTCATGAACTTTAGTTCATTTACCTATAAAATGAGGACACTCGGACCAAACTCACTGATTTTTTTTTTTTAACATCTTTATTGGAGTATAATTGCTTTACATTGTTGTATTAGTTTCTGCTGTATAACAAAGTGAATCGGCTATAGGTATACATATACCCCCATATCCCCTCCCTCTTGCATCTCCCTCCCACCCTCCCTCCCTATCCCACCCCTCTAGGTGGTCACAAAGCACCGAGCTGGGCTCCCTGTGCTATGTGGCTGCTTCCCACTAGCTATCTATTTTGCATTTGGTAGTGTATATATGTCAGTGCCACTCTCTCACTTCGTTCCAGCTTACCCTTCCCCCTCCCCGTGTCCTCAAGTCCATCCTCTACGTCTGTGTCTTTATTCCTATCCTGCCCCTAGGTTCTTCAGAATCTTTTTTTCAGATTGCATATATATGTGTTAGCATACAGTATTTATTTTTCTCTTTCTGACTTACTTCACTCTGTATGACAGACTCTATGTCCATCCACCTCACTATAAATAACTCAATTTCATTTCTTTTTATGGATGAGTAATATTCCATTGTATATATATGCCACATCTTCTTTATCCATTCACCTGTCAATGGACACTTAGGTTGCTTCCATGTCCTGGCTATTGTAAATAGTGTTGCAATGAACACTGTGGTACATGTCTCTTTTTGAATTATGGTTTTCTCAGGGTATATGCCCTGTAGTGGGATTGCTGTGTCGTATGGTAGTTCTATATTTCGTTTTTTAAGGAACGTCCATACTGTTCTCCATAGTGGCTGTATCAATTTACATTCCACCAACAGTGCAAGAGGGTTCCCTTTTCTCCACACCCTCTCCAGCATTATTGTTTGTAGATTTTTTGATGATGGCCATTCTGACTGGTGTGAGGTGATATCTCATTGTAGTTTTGATTTACATTTCTCTTATGATTAGTGATGTGGAGCATTCTTTCATGTGTTTGTTGGCAGTCTGTATATTTTCTTTGGAGAAATGTCTATTTAGGTCTTCTGCCCATTGTTGGATTGGGTTGTTTGTTTTTTTGATATTGAGCAACATTTCAT
This sequence comes from Lipotes vexillifer, assembly GCF_000442215.2. Lineage (NCBI taxonomy): Eukaryota > Metazoa > Chordata > Mammalia > Artiodactyla > Lipotidae > Lipotes > Lipotes vexillifer. The sequence goes on along the minus strand of NW_006778983.1, from coordinate 421,880 downwards.
GGTGTATCTGCATTTTAATGTAAAAACAGAATTTTGCACATTGCATTATGCAAAGATATATACTACCTCTTTCTAAATTAGGAAGAGTTTAATTTCATTTTTCTAATTGTGATGTCAGCCACTATTTAAAAGAGCTAAGTGACAAGTGAAATCAATGGTTAGAGGCACCAGAGATCCCAGAGTCAACTGAAGACTTATTTTTAGACTTCTACTCTTGTCCTAGGTGTATACTTTATGTCTTTTAGAAGGATTTGTGCTTTGATTTTTTTAAAACGTAGCCCATTTACTCCTAATTCAGGTTTTCTTTGTGCTTTTCTTTTTCTCGGGTGTAACTGCAGTATCCTTAGGAGTTCCACCGATTTTTTTTTTTTTAATAGAAGACAGGTAGATTTTTTTTAAATTAATTAATTATTTATTTACTTTTTGGCTGTGTTGGGTCTTCATTTCTGTGCGAGGGCTTTCTCTAGTTGCGGCAAGCGGAGGCCACTCTTCATCGCGGTGCGCGGGCCTCTCACTGTCGCGGCCTCTCTTGTTGCGGAGCACAGGCTCTAGATGCGCAGGCCCAGTAGTTGTGGCTCACGGGCCCAGTTGCTCCGCGGCATGTGGGATCTTCCCAGACCAGGGCTCGAACACGTGTCCCCTGCATTGGCAGGCAGATTCTCAACCACTGCTACACCAGGGAAGCCGTCCACTGATTTTTTAATGTCACTAATCTATCGATTGATTGATTGCTACTTATACTTTGTCACAAACCACCTATTCATATACATATGAAAATAACCGTCAATCAGTTACTGACCTGGTAAACTTTAACAGAGCAATTTCCAGAGGGAATACTGTAAACACCAGGGGAATTTCTTTTACTAATTAATAGAACTTAACCTAATTAATATTATCCAGTTAAAGTTTTTACAAAGACCCAAATAGAACTAAATATTTTTTATCAATCGTTCTAGTATGATAGGGTTCTCATTAGCAAGACCTCAAACAAATATATTACACCAGTTTCGTGCAGAAAGAGATTTTAATACTAACAGAGTAATTCTTTCTTTACATTACAGCAGTGGAACGCTGGTAAATTTTAATGGCAGGCTCTCTGGGGAAAAAAAGCCCTGACTTTTTTGTATCTGCTGATTTCTGTGGTGTAACACTTCCTCCATGGCTGATTTCAAGTTACCAAATTGACTTGGGAAGACTTGCCAACAAGAGGCTATTGCAAGCTGGATCATGCCAGCTCCAGAGCACCCTCCCCCTCCCTGCATTAGGAGTTTTACACAGTTTGAACAAGCAAAAACGAAACAGAAAAAAAAAATCTAATTTTGGTTCATTAATATCCGTTCCATCACTCAACCCCAAATAAGCTCACGTTTAGTTTAATAATCTCATACTTTAAAACTTTCATAGAAAGCAGTTCATCTGAAAGGGCTTTCTTACATCACCAAGGGCATCCCCAGTATGAGTGAGGTAAAGACCGACAGTAAAGTGTGAGCCTAGAGCGTATGAGGTTTCTAGATTTTACAACTTGCAAAAAGTAGCAGTCAGAATCTTCCTCCCAGCTCAAATACGCTGAGAAGATGAACAGGGAAATGGGTTCTGTTCTTCTATTGTGCCTATGGTTTGAAAAAAAAAAAGTTTTCCAATTGATTTGTGCTTACTAACAAAATGACATTCTTGTACCTCTTTTCAAGGGGTGGGAACACCTTCAGGGTCACTAAGGAAACAAGAGTCCCGTTGAAGTTTGTGCCCTATTCCTTTTGGCAGCCTCCCATTTTGGGGCTTCTCTTTATTTGAGAAAGGGAAGTGCTGGGATTCCTTGACTGTTTTTTAAAATTGCTAGTCTTCCAGAGGGTGATGATCATTTCCCTGGGCAACGAGTTCAATGCCGAAGTGACCATTGTGATCCGTCCTGAGCAATGGAATGTTGGTGTATCTATGTGCCAGTGTGTAGTATGTGTGTGCATATGTACTCATATGTTTGGCTAGAAGTCAGAAGATCTGACTTAGATGTAAAACAGACACAATTTTCATACATATATATAATCACATATATGATTATATATAAAATATATACAATTATATCATGTATATAATTTTCACATATAGTGATTTTGTATACACTTTATACAATCTCAATACAATTTTGTACAAAATTTTGTACAATTTTTATATACACACACACATACATATTTGTGTATCATATATACTTGGCAGATAAATTGTTTCCATTCTTACTTTTTTTCTGTATCTGTTGGGAAAAGACGAGAAAATTATCTGAACCAGATACCCTGAAATTGGAGGTCATTTGTCATAACTAATTTCTCTTCCAGATGGTCTCCTGGGCAGTTTTCTGTGGGGTGTGCACCCCAGGCCCTGACCATTTCTCCGTCATTTTCAGGGAGGAGCCTCAGTCCCTGCCTCTATCCTGCCAGTGCCCATCTTGGGGAGGGCGCCCTACTAACTTGATTCCCACACGAGGCAGAGGCTTCTTTCTAAGAGAAGGCTGCCAGCTCCTGACTTCTCAAGTCTGGTTTTGAGATCTCAGTGTCTCTCTGTGTTTAGTCTGCGTTTTTCCTCCTTATATTATTCTTTGCATCTGCCTTTTTGTAATTTCTATGCTTTTGTTCTTCACTTTTTAAGATAGTTCTTCGACCTTCCTCATTCTTACAGATTTATAATTTTTGTCCCCACACCACTTTGCTTTTATCTTTCACCTTTAATCTCATTACTTTAAAATTTAAAATTTTCATTTGCATTTTGGCCTTACAGTTTAATCTTTCAGCTTTTAGACTTTCAAGCTCTTCTCATTGAGTCTTTGTATTTACTTTAAATATCATCAATTTTATCTTAATTTTTAAGCTCAACCTATATCTTGGGGAGGTTTTAACAAAAAAATTCTTTTTCACTCTGTGATTTATTTTTAGAGTGACAGGAAAGAGTATGGATACAGGGATTTTAGAAATGGGGGAGCACCCACTGGCCAAGCAGAGGAGACTGTGTCTTCCTCCCTCAGGCTACCCCTGCAACAAGCTACTGAGCTAGCCAAGGTTAGCGGGGAGACTGGGAGACATGGGTTAAATATATGCAGGGCTGTAATGGTCTCTGTAGTGCTTGATTTATTGAAGTGGTACTGTTCCTTGTATCTTGAAACCAGGGTTAGCAAACTACAGCCCCTGGGCCAAATCCAGCCCAACATCTGTTTTTGTAAAGAAAGTTTCATTGGAACACAGCCATGCCCATTGGTTTACCTACTGGCTGTATCTGCTTTCGCGCTATAACAGACTTGAGTAGTTGTGACAGAGATTAAAGAATTAACTATCTGGCAATTTACAGAAAACCATTGCCAACCCCTATATTAAACCATCCAGTCATTATCTGAGCACTGTTGATGCCAGGCTTCAGAGACAGGAAATTAATAGATGTGATTCAGGAATTCAGTTAACTCACTGTCAGGTGGGATACAGAAAACTAAACATGCGTGGATAATACAGAGGGCTGTGTGAAAAGGACTATTGGTTTTTGGGGGTTTGTTTCTGTATATTACATAATTTTGAATCACACAATATACAATCTTAGGTCTGTCTTCTTTTGCTGTATAAAAGCTATAAATTTCCTTTTTAAACACTGCTTTAGCAAATTTTAAGATATTATGCTGTCATTAGCCTTTGGTTAAAAAATATTTGAAATTTCCCTTGTGATTTCTTCCTTGACCCATGAGTTATTTAGAAATACATACTTTAATTTAAAAATATTTGAGATTTTTGCATATATCTTTTGATTATTGATTTCTAGTTTAATTCTATTGTGGGCAGGAAGCATACTTTATATGATTTCAACCTTTTTAAATTTATTGAGACCTGTTTTATGGACCAGAATATGGTCTATCTTGGTGAATGTTCCAAGTGCACTTTTAAAGAATGTATATCTTGCAGTGGTTAAAAGTAATGGCCTAAAGAGAGGGAAAATTGGTTGATAGCTGTTCAAATCTGTACCCTAACTGATTTTTTTTTTTTTTTTTGGTCTAATTGTTCAAGCAGTTACTGAGAGAGAAATGTTTAAATCTGCACTGTAATTTAGATTTGTCTAATTCTCCTTTTAGTCTCTGGTTTTTGTTTTATTAAAGCTTTTTAAAACATGCTTGCACATTTAGGATTATTGTCTTCTTGATGAACTAACCTCTTAACATTGTGAAATATCTCTTCTTATCTCTGCTAGTATTCCTTATTTAAAGTCTACTTTGATATTAATATAGCCCCTCCAGCTTTTTAACGATTAGTGTTTTCATGGTATACCTTTTTCCACCCTCTCATTTTCAATCTATCTTTGTCTTTGTATTTAAATTGTGTCTCTTGAAATCATCACATAATTGGGCTTTGCCTTCTTTTTTTTTAATTTTAAGAAGAAAGGGATTTAATACAGGGAACTAGGTGCTTACAAAATCATCCAAGGGAAGCTTCAATCAGAATGCACCATAAAGTTTAAGAATCTACATTGATGCATCATTATTACTCCAAGTCCATAGTTTACATTAGGAGTCACTCTTGGTCTTGTACATTCTGTGGGTTTTGACAAATGTATGATGACATGTATCATACAGGGTAGTTTCACTGCTGTAAATATCCTGGACTTTGCTTTTTTAGCCAGTCTGATTAGATAAAATAGAACAAGTATCTCAGGTCGGTGGAACAGCAAGGTTAACCGACCCTGAAGTCAGAGGCGAATGACAAAGAGGTGCTTGGGGTGCTGAATGCCACACAGCAGGGAGAAGAGGTGGCTGGAGTGATCACAGGACCCAGACATGCTGGAGGCCAGTATGAGAATTTTAGCTCTTTTCCCTGAGAACAACAGGGAGTTAAGGATTTTAACCTGGAAGTACCTGACTGGAAAGACTTGGTCTTTCTGGTGTCCCAGCTAACACCCAAGGTGTTTAGAGAGTTTTCTCCTTGGGCTGGTTGGAAATCCAGCATCTTCCTGCACTGTGAGAGCTTTGGAAATCCAGTAGAGACCAATAGCTGTTCTCTGTCTTGCCTCACAGAGTCAGGCTCTGCACAGGCTCTGCTTTTACCCAGACAAGATCAAGGGGATGCTTAGACAGGTTTTGGAACTCCTTTTCTGTACATCTTGCTTCTCTTCAGATACTCTACCTCGCAAACCACAGCTGCCTCACCAGGCTCAAATTCCAATCCCTGTTTCTCTGCCAGCGATAGGTCAGCTCTCTGGCTGGCAGTTTGGAAAGGACCTCCAGGCTGGAAGTTGGGGGGAATGTACAATGTGCCTCAGGAGTTTTCTTTCTTTCCAGGATAACAAAAGTATTGGAATTAGTGGGTTAGACACATAACCTCAGATGGCTAGATGGTAAATGTTAACAACGCATCAATGAAAAAAGTGAGTCAGGCTTTTATGAAGCAGGTTATCTGCTATGTAACTAAGAAACCTCTGATAGAAAGACGTTCCATTATTTTATGCATCACTAAGAAAGACCAAAATAAAAAAGGCTGCCAATTAAATTACCTAGAAATTGTTTATTGTTACCTGAGAGTATCTACACAATAATATGTCTCTGTCAACAGGGGTATCACTGATGCAGCATTTCTTTAAAAAGTGCTCCTCTGGAATCAGTCTAAGTTGCTGCAAAACACTTCCCTCCACTGAGGTGATAATTTGAGGTCCAGATCCCTGGCGGGTTGCAGTGCCACCCAACTTTGGGGCTTCCTGGTCATGCTTACCCATCTGGGAAGCCAACCACTGGGAGGAAGTGGCTCAAGGGTCAGCCTCCATCCCCAAATACACACAGTGCCCGACGCATTTATTTGGTTCCTCGTGTTGGGCTGAGTTTGTCCTGACTTCCCCTTCCAACATGTAAGTTCTGTTTCATGGACTTTGGGGTTTTTTCTCCAACCCATGGGCCTCAGCTGGGACCATCCCAACCTCTCAGTTTGATTCTAATCATGTTGATTGTGAAAAGAGAAGTGACCAATATCTCAATCTCATCCCCCGCCCACCAAAGACTCCTGATTCCTACACAATTTCATCTCTGTTCTGCCATGACCAGCTGTGTTACACCAAGTGATATTGTGAGTGCCCGTCTTCATCAACCACAAACCTTTACATTTTATTATTTCCTTAAGATAATCGGTGTACCAACTCATCCTAGAATATGTAATTCCAAGGCATTTAAATCTGAATGATTCTTCAAAAGTCTGCCAGGGTAACTTGCTGTGCCCACTTTCTTGACAACATTCTTAGCAAGTTTTCTCACTGAATACGTTAAGTTCTCCTTCACCAGGCTCACACACACACAGAGACTGTTCTAGACCCTCCCCACGTGGCATACACATCAGATGAGATGACACTTCTTGGTTAATTGTAGACCTTATCAAGCATCCTCCCCTGACCACAGCAGCTTTGAGGACTTTCTTTTTTCCACTTAGTGTTTTATCTAGCTTACCCTAAATAAGTATAATGTGTGTGTTACTAGTAACCCAAAATCGAGGCCAAACTTTTTAAACAAACAACTTTTTCAAATCTAAGTATCAAGCTAACTGTACAATATATACACTCAATTGGCTTTGAAGGGTAGATTTTTCCTATTTTCACAGTAATGAAACCATTAAATGCTATAAAAATTCATCTTGATACATCCATACCATAGAATATTATTTGGCAATAAAAAGAAATGTGCTACCAAGTCATGAAAAGACATGGAAGAAACTTAAATGCATACTACTAAGTGAAAGAAGCCAAAATGAAAAGGCTACTATTGTATGATACCAATTATATGACATTCTAGAAAAGGCAAAGCTCCAGAGACAGTAAAAAGATCAGTGGTTGCAGAAATTGGGGATAGAAGGTTGAATGAACAGGCAGAGCACAGTGGATATTCAGAGCAGTGAAACTATTCTATATGATACACTCTAATAGTGAATACATCTTTGTCAAAGCCCATAGAACTATAAAACACAAGGAATAAACCCTAATGTAACCTATGAATTTTAGTTAATAATAATGTATCAGTATTGGTTCATCAATTTAACAAATGGGGAAAGGTGAGGGAGTATATGGAAACTCTCTGTACTTTCTGCTCAATTTTTCTGGAAACCTAATGCCGCTCTTAAAATAAAGTCTATTGAAAATTTAAAAAATCAGTTGAACTTAAAAATTCATCTTTAGAGTTCTGAACAAAAACCTGTTTCTGGAATACTGTAATTCATATGGAGAAAAAAGAAATCGTCAATTAAAATGATTATTTGACATACTAAGACACAAAGTTACCAACGAAAATATATTATTTATTCTAAGAACTATCTGCTGGGATCAGCTCTTTTCCATTTCCACCGCGCCTACATTTTAATAATTCCACCTTGTTCTGAATAAACATGAGGCTTGATATTCGGTGGTGAATAATCCCACGGCTTAAGCGGGCCCTAGGTTCTAAGAGAGACAACTAGTGACTTGAAAGAGGTGTTATTCTCTTACAATAAGGCAGAAGCTGGTTGCATAATGTAAAAGCAGAGGTAGTCCTACAGGAATTAGCCTGTGTCATTTGATTTTTATGGACGCTATTGTCTAATGAGAGTTAATGATTAAATACATTTGGTCCTATTTTCTTTGGTTGTTAACTCATTTGTCACAAATCTTATTGCAAAAAAAGGAAAGCATTTCACTGCAACATTGTGTACGATGTTACTTCAGAATTTGTCTCTAATTCATTTTGAATTAAATATTGTACATGTTAACAGATTTCTATAAATTTTGTATTAATTTATAGAAATAGAAATCTATGAATTCACAGTATTCAAACTGCTTTATACTAAATGAAAGGAACCAAAAGCAAAAGTAATTCAGAAATCAGTAGGAAGCTACTATGCTTTCACTGTGGTTTGTGAAGCAAATTTGAAAAAAAAAAAAAATCCCATAATTGATGAAATTCAAATTACAATTTTCTATTTTCTTGCTGTCACGATAGAGCAAATGGCTAAATCAGCTTTGAGCCTACTCCTTTAACAGGGAAGTGATTGCAACCACTAGGACAAAATTATGAAAAAAAAAAAATTCGCCAAATGGGATTTCATTTTAAAATGCAGATCCTATTTGCAGAGCTTCACAAAGGAATACTGCCTCTGACAAGTGGAGAAAAATCTACCCTTCAAAGCTAATTGTGGCATTAAAGGATGTATGAAAGAAAGAAAAATGGCATATAGCTATTAAAACTAGTTTTGTAATGCAGACACACTTTTTCATGGAAACAGTAACAACAGCCTCCTGGGTATGGGGGGCGGGGGCGGGGCTGTGTGTGGAATGAGCAAGAGGAGATTCTTCCAGATGAATGAACAAATGAATGAATGCTAAAAAAAAAAAAAAAAAGTCCAAACCCCAAATTGTTTTAGGTGACTAATTAAGACCCCCTCTTAGAAAAGCTGTTGCTAGGTAAACAAAACTGTTTAAAACATGTTCATCATTAGTGTCCCCTGACAGAAGGATGAGGTGGCAGACTTGGTGACAGAAGGGAGAAGAGAGCGGCATATGGCCCCCAGTTCTGTCCCCTGCTGACAAGCTGCCTCGCTGCAAGCCCCTTTTGCTCTGTATTCTGTGCACACAGCAGATTGCTATGCCCCAACTTTCCCATCTGTACCCCAGACTCGTGTCCCAACAGCGTGGCTGCCGTGCCAGGTTCCGTGCCGCAGGGGCGGGGGGGGGTTTAAGGGGGTGGGGGATGGAGGACAGGGGCAAGGGCTTCCACGGGATCTGGGGGAGGACGGGAAAGGAGATTAACAACCAATCATCACCATGCTCTCCATAATGTAGTCTCCACAGCATTACATGGTATATTTCCAGTGGGGATTAGCCCATCCATCACCGGCCTTTATTGGCCCCCTTTTTGTTGTTGTATAAAGCCCAAACACTGTCGTAAAATTCTAAACTGCTTAATTGCTGTGCTGTAAAAATTTGCATATCAGAGGTATGTCATTCCATCATTAAAGCGCACTAGGTATTTGTTACAAGGTCCCAACAATCATGCCAGTGCAGCCCTGAAGAAAGGTCATTATCGGTATTATGCAAAATTTGCTGCCGAATTCAAATCAGCAGCAATTAGGGCTTTGGATACTGTTGGACTCATATTTTGATTCGCTCTGGTTCAAGGCTTATGGCATCCTGACCCCCTTCCTACATGATCAGAATGTTCAAGCAACGTTTTCTACCAGCTTGGGCTCTGGGTGCTTATAAACTTTTCACCTTCACTATCTTATATGCATTGGGGCAGTAAACTAAGTTTTGCATCTCAGATCTTGTCTGTGGTCAGAATATTTAAACTGCATCACCTATAGGTTGCTTGCAGTGCCAAATCTCCTCCTTGCCCTTAAAATGAAAGATGGATGAAGTGTTTGTAAAACGTGGGCAGGGAATATGCCAGGGCGCTCTCAGGATCTCAACGGAAACGAGAGATTCCATAACGGAGAAATGCCCTAGCAGTGGTGGTCCACCTCTGCAGGTCCCCACTAGGGGAGGAGGTGCCAGTGGGTGGTGGCAGCGGGGAGGGTCAATGACACCCTGCTGTTTCCCAGAGCCTTTGATCCCTACAGAGCTTTCCCTCTGGGTGGAGGGGGATGATTTAGACAGCCCACTCGGCGGGGCTCCCTTCGCTTAAAAGCAGCCACTCCTGGTTTACCCGCGCCGGCACCCCTCCACCCAGAGTCAGAATGAGAACTAATGGGTAACTAATCCAACTGACGTTACAGCGGAGACCCTGGAACCATCAGGCCTTCAGCTGGAATTCAGCCAGGACACTGGAACAAATGCTGCATTTATTCCCAGCCTGGCAACACTCTGAAACCCATTGATCACACTGAATATCTTAAGTCACCTGCACACAGATCAGCAGAAGCAGGATCAGTGTGCAGGCAGCATGGGGAGTGGTGATGGGGGGCTCTTCTTTGCCTCTGTCTCCTAAGGAGTAAATCATCAACGGTAAGCAAACAAGTGATAAATACTCATACGGTGGTTACGTCTCGATTATAGGTGACTTTTACTTTCTTCTTTATACTTTTTTGATTCTTTTTCCTCCCAAGATTTGTACAAGGTGCATGAATTAATTTTATAATAGGGAAAAAAGTTGTTTTTATAAAAGCTACAGAGGAATTAGAAGCATAGGCATTCCTCGTCATACTCGGGGTGGGCGTTAGTGTGGACTCAGAGAGCTTCCATTCTAGGCTTTTCTGGAGGCTCTTCCAGCTAGCAATAAGCACAACTCATTGCAGGCTATGGTTTTTTTTTTAAAGATATAGGCCACTGTGAGACTTTACATCAACTGTGAGAACTAAGCTTTTCACCAAGGATGGCTGGCAGGAGGAAGTGAGGACAGTTGGAGAAGACAGCTAAAGAATACATGTAATGTCAATGGATGAATGAATCAAGAAAATGCAATTTATATATATATATATATATATATATATATATTCCATAATACACATATAGTCCATTATATATATATATGTATATATTATTCAGCCTTAAAAAAGAAAGAAATTCTGTCATTTGCAACAACATAGATGAAACTGGAGGGCATTATGCTAAGTGAAATAAGCCAGACAGAGAAAGAAAAGTACTGCCTGATCTCACTTATATGTGGAATCTGAAAAAAAAAAAAAGAAAGAAAAAGTGGAACTCACAGAAATAGAGAGTAGAAAGAAGTTGCCAGGGGCTGGGAGCTGGGAGCTGGGGGAAATAGGGAGAAGTTGGCAAATGGGTACAAACTTTCAGTTTTAAGATGAATAAGGTCTGAGGACCTAATGTGCAACATGGTGACTCTAGTTGATAACACTGTATTGTATGATTGAAATTTGCTGAGAGAGTAGAACTTGAATGTTCTCACACACAAAGGTAAATATGTGAGGTGATGGGTGTGTTAGTTAACATGATGGGGATGGGAAATTTTTTCACAATATATATATATTTCAAAATCATCACATTATACACTTGAAATATCTTATAATTCTAGTATTCAATTATACCTCAGTGAAGCTGAAAAAAGAAAAGAACTATAAAAAATACATATAATGGGGTATCTTGTCAAAGGCAATAACAGTGATAATAATAATAATAGTTAATACTTTATATAGGCATAGTTCTAAGAAGTTTACATGTATTAAGTCACTTAACACTGGTAACAACCCTATGAAGTAGGTACTATTGTTATTCCCATTTTACAGATGAAGAGGCTGGTGCCCAGAGAAGCTAATTAACTTGCCCAAGCTCATACAGCTAGAGGGACTAATATGGCAAATCCAAATCTCTAGTCCAGACCTCTTTTCTAATCCATATATCACTCAGCTTGCAGGTCAGCTCCAACTGGATATTCCAAGGGCATTTCATATTCGACATGTTCAAACTGAAATCACCATTGATCTCTATGCCCGTGCAGTCCACTTTTTGCTCCCTATTCAGTGAACAACACTGACAGTTCTGTCACTTAGACCACAAACCTCAGGGTCTTTCTTTTTTTTTTTTTTTTTTTTTTTTCTTTGCGGTACACGGGCTTCTCACTGTTGTGGCCTCTCCCATTGCGGAGCACAGGCTCTGGACGCGCAGGCTCAGCGGCCATGGCTCACGGGTCCAGCCACTCTGCGGCATGTGGGATCTTCCCGGACCAGGGCACAAGCCCGTGTCCCCTGCATCGGCAGGTGGACTCTCAACCTCCGCGCCACCAGGGAAGCCCCAGGGTCTTTCTTGGCTCTTCTTTCTCCTGCATCCATAAGCTTGCCAATGGTATCCTCTTAACATCTTTTCCAAGTTCCCTGCGTCTGTCCTGCTTTGACTGCCATAGAGTAAGTCCTCACCTCACAAATAAGCGACAGATTATTGTATCTGTAGCTTGTATTGTTTTGCCCATTTCCAATCTTGACTCCTTCCAATCCTATTACCACAGTTTTCTAGAACATCCATCTTTTCATGTCACACTTTTACCTAAATTTTGACTGGCTTCCAAACTTCTTACAATGAAATAAAGTTTCTTACAGTTCTCTAGTTTTATTTCCTCTTTCACCATATGCCATAACATTTCACACACTTTGCTTCTTTACAAGCTCTTTCTCTTGCCTGGAATGTACCAGTATCTTCTGGAAGAGTTCTATTTATTTTCCAAGATGTACCTCCACTCTTAGGCTTTCCCAGACACCACTCTTCTGACCCAAGATGAATTAATATCCTTTCTCCAAGTTCCTGCCCTCTAATGTACATCTAATTCATGTCTGCTATTCCCTCTTCATACCGTGTACATCTAAATTACACTCAGGTTGGTATCCAAGGAGACAGAGCTGTATCAAATGTGTCAGAGAGCTAAGTTATGACCCAGGGGAATCAGTCCCAAAAGAAGGGAATCCTAATGGAGAAGCTTCTGAGCCCTGCAGAAAGAGAGGTCTACAGCGTACAGCCTACGATTCCCATGAGGTACAGGATTTCCTAGGTAGTTGAGTCAAGATATTGTACATTGGACAAACCTACAAAGAGAAGATTGTGGAAAACTAAAGGGAGATAGAACAGACCAGGGGTGTGAAGCAGGGCATGGCTACTCCTACCATTGGGATAAGTAATGGTCTATGTATTATAAAGTCGTAGTACGGATTAAATGAGATAATGCATGTAAAAAGCTTTGCATGCGCCTGGCACGAAGTTAGTGGCTCCCTAAATATTGGTTAGTATTAATAACTGCAATATTGATGCCGGGCAGGAGTGCTACTTTGTTTCTCCTATGTGTGTACATTACAAAAGAGACTTGTGTTTGAGTCTAAAGTGGACCTAGGGCTTCCCTGGTGGCGCAGTTGTTGGGAGTCCGCCTGCCGATGCAGGGGACGCGGGTTCGTGCCCCGGTCCGGGAGGATCCCGCGTGCCGCGGAGCGGCTGGGCCCGTGGGCCATGGCCGCTGGGCCTGCGTGTCCGGGGCCTGTGCTCCGCAACGGGAGAGGCCACAACAGTGAGAGGCCCGCGTACTGCAAAAAAAAATAAATAAATAAATAAATAAATAAAGTGGACCTAAAGGTCTGAACAAAATTTAAAGTGACTTTCTGAATCACATTTACATTTGACCATAACTCATAAATCGACTTGGTACATAAACCCAGCCAAATTTCTAGGCCAAGCTGTATAACAAAATGATCAGGGCTCAAACAAATTAGATATTTTTGACATCTCTGCGATGTCGGAGTTAGAAGTGACCAAACTTTATTTAACTGCGTGATGAATCATTAACTCTGCAGGCATTTGAGACATAAATTTTGATCGCAAACAAGATGCTCATTTTAGGGATTTTATTTATGCATTCTTTCATTTTTGGCAAAATTCTGTATATGAGACCATGGGTTGGCAAAATTTTTCTATAAAGCGCCAGATAGTAAATGTTTTAGGCTTTGTGGACCAATGCGTTCTCTGTTACAACCATTCAATGGTGCCACTGAAGAGATAAAACAGTCAACAGGCAAGAGTAAATAACTGGGCACGGCTGTGTTCCAATTGACTTTATTAAAAAAAACAGGTGGTAGACCAAATTTGGCCCATTTGCCAACCTCTACTAAATACAAAGCCCTTGACTTTGTGGAACTTATAGCCTGTAGAGAAGGCAGGCATCGTGTGAACCAGAAGATACTAGGTGTTATGTCAGAAGTATGTATATCATAGAAGAGGTACTTCAACAGACCATCCTGTAAAATGGGAGGATTGATACGGGCTAGAAGAGATCCCTGAAACTCACAACTCATCCTCTTGGGTGGAGGGATTCAATCTCTCACCATCGATCAGAATCACCAGAATTGTTTTACTTTATGGCAGTAGTGTTAAACCTGAAGGATGTTAGACTGAAAATTTTGCTTTATTTTAAATACAGTAATGCTTGACCATGTTTCTGGAATGTTGGTATCTCTTCAGGAGATTTGTACCACAATCTATATTCATTAGGCTGTCATTATCTCAATAATTTCTTTTCATGTTAAAGCATTTTTTTTTTTTACCAAAAGGATTGCTTATTAAATTAAGATGAAATGGCAATTAATCTAGAGTGTTATCAAAGACAGGAACATGCGTTTGTCTGAATCTCTGTTTATAAACATCAATGGCCTGTTAATGTACTAATATTTAGGAGGGCAACATGATAAAAAGCTTCCCTGCCTCTGTTAGCTCATTTTGTATTAACATATTCCTGTCACCAGTTAGGCAATTAACAGAGACTAAAGGAACACTAATTGTAGGCTTCTCTGCCAGTGTGCTGGGTCAGCTTTATTCCTAGGAGCTTGCTTAATGAATTTGTAAGAATTGTAAGTGATGAAAGTGGGTGATTTTCTTTGAGAAACAAACATGGTGATATTGCTATGGAGATTGAGATTAGAGAAAGGTCCTTTTCTTTGTGACACTGTTGTAAAGCAAGCACTTTGGGGAGATGCAGGGACAGGTCAACAAAATTTTCAGAAAGAGTAATGCTGAGAATGCAAGAGGGTTCCTAGGTAGTATCAAATTCTTCCCAGATGATAACTGTGGAGAAAACAGCTGCAACACAGCTCACCATTTGATGAATTTATACGGAAATTGCTGCCTTCCAATCATATAGGGTGAAGTTCCTATGAGTTGGTTAAATTACATGTTAGTCTTGACCCTTCCCATCCATGTTCAGGAGGGTCTTCGGTACTCTCTTTGCTTATTTTGCATTGTTTGCGCCGTTTCAATGAGTGAATATTTTTGAAAATATTCACTTTTACTAAAAGCAAACTGGAATGGAGCCCATGACGTAAAATGTGGGAGAACAGAGTTGAGGATGTTCCTGAGACCTTTGGTGCAGACAAAACAATAGAAAGAACTTAGAGCAAGTGTCAGGAAGAATGAGTAGCTGGGACATGATAACAGCACCAAGGTGCAGAAAAAAGTTCTGCAACTGTCCTATTAACATACCAGATTTGATTTGACTCCATTATATTTTATCAAATAGTTTAGAAAGCTCACAGCATAAAACATCATCATAATTGTAATCATATATTTGGAGATTTAACGTGCACACCATAATGTACCATTAGTTACACAAATAACTAATAATTTGCTAATGACAATATTATGTTAAGTCAGTTTAGGGGCAATTAAAGTGAGTGATATTTACATATGCCTAATGAATCACAGTCGATGGCAGATTAAGAGATTCTAATGAATATTCATCCAGACATTCGCAACCAGCTTCACAGTTTATAAACTGAATTATGGTTGATTTGCCCTTTTAAAAATGAATATGTGAGTATCTTCTGCATGGTGAGAATGAACAATTGGGCCTGACTGTAAAATTTTTTTAAAGCAATGTACTGGTCAGAACACAAAACATTTTTATGCACTCTCATACCCTCGGCTTCACTGTTCTTTTTATAACGCAGATCAGTGTTGATGAACTATCTCCATTTTCATTCTAATCCATGACATGAAATATAGAAATTGTTTACTATAAGATTAAATGGAAACCAAGTTTTATGCAGCCCCACTGAGGAAATAATTACAGGTAGTTTTTGCCATTGAAACAGTGAATACAAACTCTCTTTTCATTCTCTAGCCATCCCCATGCAACTCAGAAGGCTGCTTTTGCAGCTATATGTTGTCATGATAAAATTGGGGTTGATTTACTATCCTTTCAACTTGGTCATTTTAAAAAGTAATAAAACAAACAAACAAAAACACTTTACTCTGGCCCTGTGAATACAGGTTAAGACCAAACAAGGTTATGGTTTGAGCATTTAATTTCTCCTAAAAATTACAACACTTTCTGCTTTGACTAGCTGTTCCTCGTGAATATTGTTAGTCTTGTCTCTGTTGCAAAGATGAAGGCCAAACTCTTTGTCTTTCTCAAGCTCCCACAACAGGTCCCTGAGATACCAGATATCTACAGCTCCCATTTCTTTTTCACCTTAAATTAGACAAAATTGTCTCCCTGCTGTTTCAGATTATAAAGATGTTAATTATTGCCGGCATTTTTTCCTACATAGGAGGTTAGAGGCTAGAACTAGAGCATCTTGGTCCATGGGAGTGTAGTAAGACAGTTGAACAAGCATGTGCTTGATGTCTGGCCCTTATAAGATGTCAAACTTGTATTAATGGAACTAGTGAGAGAAACCTCCAAAACCAAACAAGTGTTTTAAAGGCATGGGGGTAAACTTTGAAGGGTGACTGGAGCCTCTTGTTCCTAATGGACCAGAGGTCAAGGTGAGTGGGTTTCCAGGCTCAGCAGTTCTTTTTTATTATTATTATTTTTTAATTTCATTTATTTTGGCTACACCGGGTCTTAGTTGTGGCGTGCATGCAGGATCTAGTTCCCCGACCAGGGATCAAACCCGGGCCCCCCCGCATTGGTAGCACAGAGTTTTCCGCACTGGACCACCAGGGAAGTCCCTCAGCAGTTCTTTCACGCTGGGAATAGTACAGAAAATATAAAAATGACCTCCATCTATTCTCCCTATGCAAATGAAGTTCCCATAAGTGAAGAGTGATCATTTCATTCTCTTATTCAAAAACTTAGCAAAGATGTCAATTCTCCCCACATCAATCTACAGATTTAAAGGGATCGCAATCAAATTCTCAGCTGGATCTTTTGAAGATATAAACGAGTCAATACTGAAATTGATATGAAAAGACACAGAAACCAGAATAGCTCAAACGATTTTGAAAACAGAAGAATAAAACTGAAGGGCTCACACTACCTCATTTTAAGACGTACTCTAAAGCCACAGTAAACAACACATTATGTATTGGCAAAAGGACAGTTATGCAGATTAATGGAACAGAATAGTGAATTTAGAAATAGATCTACCATGTAAATATGACCAATTGATTTTTGAAAAAGATACAGAGGAAATTCAAGGAAGAATACTATAGTAACAAATGATGTTGGAACAACTGGACACCCATAGGCAAAAACAACCACAACCACAACCAAAAAACTTGGATCTAATCCTCACGCTGTAAACAACAATTAACTCAAAATGGATCAGAGACTTAAATGTAAAACATGAAGCTATGTAACTACTAAAAAAAAAGATATAGGTAAAAATCTTCATGACCTGGGCTTAGGGA